>NC_134405.1:259099031-259329345 GCF_038048845.1 Mixophyes fleayi | reverse complement strand
TTAAGTATGTGTATACTAGTCAATATGTATCACAGCAAAGGAACATAAAGGAAGTTACTCCAGCTTCAACTGCAACTGCTTTTCTTTTCAGTTATGTAGTGATTTGCATGTGGAGTACCTGCTTCAATAAATTTCATTGTATGTGTATATTTGTGGCATAGTGGTTAGCATTGTTGCCTCTCTGTGCCGAGACCATGGTTTAATTCCATGCAGGGTACCAACTATGTGGAGATGTTATGGTGAGTGCCTCCTCACTTTTGAAAGACTGCAAAGTTTATTTAAATTTTGCCTGTCTAAAACAGACCAATACTGACAAGAACAGCACTAGACTGTTGGAGGAATCATGGGACCCACCAGATATTGGGAATGTCACAACCCAAGGAAAAAAAAAACCCCAAAACAATTTATTTTAGTTCAACAGTCAACTGTACCCAAAATTATATTACACCTTTTAGATGGAGTTCTTGTAGACAAGCAAAAACACAAACAAAATAAGTTAAAGAATATCAGCACAAGGCATCCCTAAACATTCTCTTGTCTACTTAACATATTCTCCATGTTATTTCCAGCTCTGTGTATGTACAGAGCATCTGCAATACCTTACATACAACACATCATCATTGATTTTCAATGTCTTGTGTTCATGGTAAAAGTAATCACTTCTATTACTGCCATTATCATCATGGCCTTGGAATCAGCACATGAACTTTGAATTGGCAATATTGTTGTAAACTTATAATCGTTTACAAATATACATATCAGATCACAGTGAAAAAGCTGGACTTCATGGTGACCAGCAAACCTAACCAGTTTTGCACACATCAATTACGCTAAGTAATTGAACAAGAAGAGAGTAAGGCTACTTGGAGGGATTGGAACAGTATCTCTTTATAATTGAAGCAGTGATATGGTCAATGAACACTGAAAATTGACCATACTGCTTGCATAACAATATGCTGCAATGAATAATCATACAAGTTACTTGCCAAAAACAATTAAGATTTCTCCCACCGAGCCCAGTCCCATGTGTTACAGAACACATGGCCATCACTGCTAAATACCTCCATGTTCCCTTAATTGGAAACAATGCATACATTTAATATACACAACATCCAATCATCTATTCTGGGGGATCGGCAGTGTACATGTAGCAGTGTCTGATATGTGTTAAGCAATACCTCTGCTTTTATCAGCACAATTTGGACAACTTAAGATCACTTTTTTTCCCTATTTTCTGTCCAGAAATATGTGTCTTATAGTTAGAAGAATGCTGTACTTCTGAAATGCGGCTCATACGCAAAAAAATGCTTATTATGCAGATTTGTTGGCAAAAGTGGTATTTTTACCTTCTAATAAAGGTGGCTCATCATCAAAACTGCTTCCATACACAGATTCTGTTGATGTAGGAGTGTAGGTTTGTGTAGGCTGATAAATCTGTCCTGTGTAAGGCTGCTGTTGATTCATCATGTCTGGAGCCATGAAACCACCTTGTTGACCATAATCATAATGATATTGTCTGCATAAAAAAAGTGAATGAAGTTTTATGTCCAATTTATAGGAGATATATATATATATATATATATATATATATACACACACACACACAAAACAGACATGTAATAAAGCATCATTGAGGTTATCTCACCATGTGTTGTATTAGAGATCAATAAAACAAAAGCAAGTTCTAAGAAAGCTTTTAAGACATTTATATAAATAGCATCAAAAGTATTAAAGTACAGTAGTAATTCAAGTACACACATTATATATATATATATATATATATATATATATATATATATATATATACACACACACACACACAAGTTAACCCGTGCATGATACTCATGCATTCTAGTCAAATCAAGCTACTTAAGGTCTTAAAAAGGTTCTTGTCATGCATTTGGGCCTAGCCCAGGCCTCCTCAGGGGAATTACTTCCCGACGCAAGCGCCCTTTTTAATGTGTGTTCATGAGGTAAAATTAACTCACGAAAATGAGTTTGACCCCTCAACTCGTAAATTTAGCCTTTACTACCCCTCCCACGGGAGGAAGGGGGGGTGATGGAAGTTAACTGACTTCACTATTCTAATTTTTTTGTCAAGTAATGTCAGTATACCAAATTTCAGGTCAATTGGATGAGCCCTTTCTGAGAAAATAGTTTTTTCCACACACACACACTAACACACGCCGCTAGGCTTTTACTTTTATACAAGTTAACCCGTGCATGATACTCATGCATTCTAGTCAAATCAAGTTACTTAAGGTGTTAAAAAGGTTCTTGTCATGCATATGGGCCATAGCCCAAGCCTCCTCAGGGGAAGAGCGTTACGACGTAAGCGCCCTTTTTTAACGTGGTTTTGTCCACATGTCACCACCTCATCATTCTTCTCCATCACCTCATCCTTCATTTTCATCGCCACATCTATCCAGATGTCTATCCAGACACAGGGATCTCTCTCAGCGGTCCTGAGTATCACACTCCTCTCGCTCTGTCACCCCCGGCAACCACCAACCACTCCCAACTGTCACTTCTCCTTCAAGAAATATATATATATTTTTTTTTTCAAATCTTTATAAACACTTTTAACAATTAACAAATTAAAAACATCTTAGTATACCAAATTTCAGCCCTTTCTGAATTTTTTTTCCACACACACTAAGAATTTCATAGGTCAGTGTATAACTCCGCCCAGCAGGTGGCGCTGCAGCTTGGTTTTATTTTTTCCACTCACAGACAGACTAACACACGCCACTAAGCATTTATATTATAGATATTAGATAATGCTAAGAATTTAGGTCAGTGTCTAACTCCGCCCAGCAGGTGGCGCTGCAGCTTGTTTTCTTTTCCCCACACACAGACTAACACACGCCGCTAGGCTTATGCATGCATACACATATATATATACATATATATATATATATATATATATATATATACACATATACACACACACACACATATATATATACATACACATAAATATATACATACACATAATTTTTTTTTGTATGTTATTCATTTTTTTTTTTTTTACCATAGGTAGAATTAATTTTCACATTTTCCTGTAAATGTTATCGTTTTTGGTCATTTGTTATTAGTGAGTTCAGATTTACAAAAAAAGCCCAGTTAATGGTGTCCTTCAATATACATCAAAAAATATACATAAAAAAAATATACTAGAAAAGGGTCAATGAATTAGAAGTAAAAGAAACTGTATATTATTATTATTATCATCATCATCATTTATTTGTTAGGCTCCACAAGATTTCCCCAGCGCCGTACACAGTACGAACAGTAGACTATACAGGGTGAAAACAGTACAGAACAATAAACAAAAATACCAATACTTCAGAAACTCCAGGCAGGCTGCTGCAATAAGCACGGAGCAGAAGAACAGGTGAGGAGACAGGAGGGGAGAAGGCCCTGCTCATGTGAGCTTACATCCTAAAGGAGGGTAGACAGAATCAGGCACAAGGGGAGCCAGAAGGGAGAACGAGTGGTGGAGATGAGGGGGTTAAGTAGATGGTTGGTAAGCTATGCGGAAGAGGTGAGTTTTCAGTGCACGATTGAAGCAGCACAAAGTAGGAGAGAGACAGATGGAACGAGGGAGGTCGTTCCAGTGAAGGGGGGCTGCACGGGAAAAGTCTTGGATTGTGGAGTGGGAAGAAGTGATAAGAGAGGAGGAGAGGCGGCGATCATTGGCTGAGCGCAGGGAGCAGGCCGGAGTGTGTATGGAGAGGAGGTTAGAGATGTAGGGGGCAGTAGAGTGGGAGAGAGCCTTTTAAGTGGTGGTGAGGAGCTTGAAGAGGATTCTATAGGGGAAGGGAAGCCAGTGTAGGGCGAGGCAGAGGAGGAGCGGCGTGAGAGGAAGATGAGTCTTGCAGCCGCGTTGAGTATTGTAAATTTTCCACAGCAGTGCAAGAAAATTATAAATCAAAAACTCCCTATTTAAAACTTTGTGCTCCATCACCCATCCTCTTAAATATTTGTGTACATTAAGCATCAATTGTGCATACAGAATTAATGATTACAAAGAATGGCTACATTAGTGCTGTGTTCACGGAGGGAGGAATGAATGAAACCTTTAGAAGGCATTAGAAGCAATACTTGTCCGCAGAAGACCTTATCCGCTCTGTTAAAAGTTAAACCTGTACTACCACCTAGTAAAGGCTTGCCGGAGCCACAGAAGGTTACTACATGCAGCTGTTTTTCTTGTAAATCTGTCAGTTCCGTTATAAATTTTACAGGCCAAATTGAAAAGAAGGGCGGACAAATCACATAAACAGCAATCTCTTGTGTGTGACTTGTGATATGTCCTTCCTCCCCCCACCCTTCAAAATCGATCAGCCCCATGGGGTTCAGCTAGGGAGAATGCACTACCTTTTACTAGGGTTTAGAAGTATTAGCCAAAATTATAACTCCTCCAATACTTAGACCAAAACAATTGCAACTTTCTATAGGATATTGGTCCTTTACAGAAAAGGTTAACAAAATGCAGTCTAAATAGCTCATAACATTAGCAAAAATAAAAAGGATCAACTTACTTGTTATATTGTCCTCCACCTGCATTGTAATTGTAACCCTGAGACTGATCATCAATACTATAGCTGGTTTGGTAGAAATCTTGATTGACAGGTTCAAAGTTTGACATGGCAGCAGCTCTGAAAATCAAAAAGGATGTTAATAAATAAACCTTCACACAATATATTGATAAACAAAAAAACACCACTGTGAAACTTAATATTTTGAGTGTTTAACAAGAAAGCATTGTACTTTAAACATACAGGTCTTATTCATGGGTTGTTTTTCGTGCAGGATACAGTAAGAAGCCCTGGAAATGTATTGGTATGAAGTAATCATTTGTAAACTTGCCTGATGAAGGGGCCTCTGGGCTCTGAAAGCTGCTAGCTAATATAAAAATTGTTTATGGTTAGCCAATAAAGGTATCACTCCTATAATACTTGTCTTTTTTGACACAAAAATATTTAACATCACATAGGTATGAAGTATAATAAGCCTGCGGGGGTAAGGATTGCCCAGTGCTGTATCAATTTCTAAGTGGCAACTTTTCCACCAGTGTAGTGAACTCTTCATCTTGATGTCACCTCGGTGCGTTTGTATAGGACGTGCCAAGCTCTTAAAATGTAATTATGATGTATAGCAGAGAGAGTAAACAAGGGCGGAAAAGACGCTTCACTGGTAACCAGGATATTGCGATAAATAACAAAACAGCAATACCGTACAAAGAGGGCAATAGTAGCACAACCACATCCGTAACCGGCAGCGAGAACTATCACTCACCTCCCGGACCGCTATCTCCCCAGCACACTCCGGTGCTACGTGTCAAACTAACAACCGAAACAGTCACTTCCGGGTCACGGGTTCAATAATATGACGCATGCGCACACCACAGATCTGGATCTCCAATCATTGCTCACAGCGCGATTTTACTTCACACGCCCTTCCTGTCCTGGGAGCTTTGGCTGACAGAGCTGGGTGAGAGTGAGATGGTGGCTGTGCGCTGTAATGGATGGTGGATTGTTCTTACATGGATAGGAGTGATCGGAAATGTCTCAGCCTTATGTAGTTATATTTAAAGCGGATAAAAGCACGTGGTGGATTATATACTAATAACTTGAAGGAGTAACTACAGGGAACTGCTGTACAAATGGGTACGAGGCTGAAGCTAGCTATTTATTTGGTCATTTTATTTAAAAAAAATAAATACATTTTAAAGCAAAGTTGCATCACTGATTTAACATTACATTAACACACCCGGGTGTTACTTATACAAACTGTATTTAGCTTCGCAACTATGGGTTAGGGCAGTGGTTCCCAAACTTTTGCAGTTCGCGGCACCCTTAGAGTCGCCATAATTTTTTCAAGGCACCCCTCCAAAATAATTACTGAGCAGTTCCCTTTTATAAGTAGTTGGATCAAAAAACGTATTAAGTATTTAGGTCAGGACAGAAATACTTCTTTAGTTGTATGCAAAAATATTACAAGTAAATCCAAGGGATAAGAATATTTTTATATATTTTTTTCAATTATATTTCTGTCAAAGAATAATTTATACCTAACTCACACTGAGCCTTCATCCACACACTGTGCCCTCCTTCATCTCCAGTCATCACACTCTGTGCCCGCCATCATCTCCAGTCATCACACTGCCCCTGCCATCTTCTGTCATCACACTCTGCCCCTGTCATCTTCTGTCATCACACTCTGCCCCTGCCATCTTCTGTCATCACACTCTGCCCCTGCCATCTTCTGTCATCACACTCTGCCCCTGCCATCTTCTGTCATCACACTCTGCCCCTGCCATCTTCTGTCATCACACTCTGCCCCCCCCCCCCCTTCCTGTGTCCCGCGGCCAGGTAGCGAAAGAAAAAAAAAAAAAACCAACCTGAAGGCACCCGGGACCCAGCATCCTCCTCTCTCCTGCTTGTCACAGACTGTCGGGTCGTGATGACGTCATCACGCCCGACGTTCAATCAGAAGTGAGGAGGGAGGATGCTGGGTCCCGGGTGCCTCCAGATTGGTATTTTTTTTTTATTTTTTTCTTTCGCTACCTGGCTGCGGCACCCCTGGTAACCGCGGCGCACAGTTTGGGAACCGCTGGGTTAGGGCATGAAATCAGGTTTCAAAATGGACACATGCACCATATTTTATCATTTTAAATAAGTAGCAGTGGTTTTGTAAGGATAAAATCTCGTACAAATTTGAGAGCGAGAATCAACAGACGGTGGTTATTTGCATAGAACCCAGTATTTTGTCTGGCCCAACAAGGTTTTAAGAAATAAGGTGGCAAATATGCGAAGATACCATTTTGAATAAATGGCAGTAGTTTTGCAAGGGTTTATGTTTTTGTTAAAAAAAATGCAACAAAAATAAATACCAATTCACTTTGTCCAAAATAAAATAGATGATATACATCAAAGGGTAAAAAAGACAAATAGGCACTAAGATACACCTTACATCATCCAATTCTACTATTCCCTCCATGAAAACTACTGCATCACTTCGCAAATAAAATGACTAATGAAACGATACATCCTTTAATACAATACTCTGAATTGCAACAACTCTGCAACCAATCTATTATACCACCCACACACCCTTTACTGTCAGGAAATGAAAACAAAGGACAACCTTGTCTGACTCCAGATGACACAACCCACCCAACTATTCACTAGAGGAAAGCTCTCGGTCTGCCTATAAATGGTACATAGCCAATCAACCACCCTCACTGGAAGACTATACCTCTCAAGAAGTGCCTACAGTTATTCATGATTGTCACTTACCAATCGCCTTAGATTGATCAAGCTCCAGAAGGTACTTACCCCACTCCCTGGGAGTGTCCACTGGCTGTTGGTCCTAGTTCCAGGCCTACTCACAGAACCATCAGTAAGTACCAACAGCCAGGGAGTAAGGCCTGGAGATGAGTGTGTTTACCCCATATGGTGCAGGGAAAAAAAGATGAAGGCGCTACAGAAACTTACAAGAAGCCCCCTGAATCTGGGGAGATAAGACCTGGATGAAAGCCTCACCCTGTGCAAGCAAAGAGAAAGGGATAAGGCCCCAGAAGAGGTTGCAGAGTTTAAAGGTACCTGGGGCAATACTATGGAAGATAGTGCAGTCTAAAGGAAAATATACCATAACTACAGAGTCCTCAATCTCAGCAGGGCATGCTTCTGTATTGGACACTAATTGTGGAAAGAACAAAAATGAGGATGGTTCTTCAGGTGACTGCGGCAATATGGTGGATTTGTAAGAAGTAAAAGAAAACTAGAAGTAGCCAAAGTGAGGTGGAGAAAAGAGCAGGTATTGTTGCTAAGAAGGAAAATAAACTTTTTAGCTAAAGTAGAACAGCCATCTCCTAAGAAATAAAAGACCTGGAGAGTGTGCAAAAAAATCAACAGTGCATTTGGCTAAATACTGAGGAAGCTGAATCTACAAGATCAAGTCTAAAAGAAGAATCAATGGCAAGCATACAAAACTCAAAGTACACAGGGATCATAATATCGCCACCAAATTTGCCGTCTGTTCAGTCAGATTGTGTACAAGGAAGACAATGTAGCTTTACAACAAATTTATTGAAAAACAGTATTCAAAAGGTTGAGCAGTCAGGGGTAGTTATGGAAGTTACTGGCAGCATGGAAAATTGTTCAGGCAACATGGATGCAGCCGGAAAAGCACTTCTGTGTCGTGGCACCATTGCATCTAGGGCCGAGCCTAGCAGTATGTGATTCTCAAAACGTCCAGCAAGGGGAGAGAGAGGTAATCCCTGCAGTTACGTCATTACAAGAAGTCTCACAGAGTGAAAGCAGGAATCAGCTACCACTGGGTAGAGGGAATCCCAGGCTGATGACATCCACAGACAGATCAAGAAGCGAGCATCAATCACAGTACAGAAAGATACAGGGAGTGTCTGCTGAAATGTCGATGGCTGTGGTAGACTTTCCTGCAGCTGTTGGCAAGATATATGAGAAGACTGGCATCCCCTTTCTTGGACATAACATGTATGAGGCAGATGCACAAGGCATAAGTATGCGAGCAGCAGGGGTCTCAGGCGGTCGTGTGCGAACAGAGACTGATTCTGGAAAGTATGTTGCAGAAAGCAATATTATGCCTGGTGTAAGTGATGCTGATTTGTCTAAACTTGGCTTAAAAAGTAACCTAATCTGTATGTGGTCAAGGATTGCCTGGCAGCAAGAGGCAAATTAAAAGCAGATTAGGGTGTGCCAACAAGAGTTAGAAAAGTAACCAGTTGGAAATGTCGATTCAGTGAAGGAACATGAAATTACAGATTGGTTGTTTGCTTTAGAATATGAGCTGGAGCAAGAATGAAAGTAAATAATGAATGTTTTAATGGGGGAGGGCAAAAAAAGCAGCCATACATTTCATACACAAGGATACTGGGGGTGTCAATAATTAGCCCCAGTGCAACCAAATTTGGGGAAATCACCAAATTTAGTCCAAATGAAGTGGAAAGGGGATGATTCCCAACCAGATAGAAGTACTTTTCTCAACCAGGTATTTGAGTTGGGATTTGTGGCCAAGGATCTCTTTGCCTGTATTTACCCAGTGGGGTCGGTTGAGTATTAAATCATTTTTGAGACCCCCTATGGTCTCCAGAATTTCTGGGCACGGTGGGGGTTTGTCAAGAATGAGTCCCCCTGGGTGAATTAAGAGGCTTCAGCCGTTACCAAGCAAAAGAATATGAGAATGTCATATTTCATTTTCAATGTATCCTTGTTAGTGGAAGAACTATCCTACTGGATAAAAAAAGTATTTGGCAATGGAATCTCTTTTAGCTACAGTTTGGGATTCACAGCCACATGCTGGGGCGGGACCTTGATAGCTACTTCTAGCCTGGGGAAAATGGATTCTGGACCAGTCCACCTTTCATCTGCAGGCTATATAGGCAGTGATTGAATCCAGTACTTCTAGCCTGGCCAGCCACGGACATGTTATCGCTTCGATTCTTGTAGACATCGCTGGGCTCTGATGCAGGTTTTTTTAGTTAGTATGGTAAATCAGGTTGGGCTGGTAGATGTGCATATTCACCACTCTCCAGACCTCACGGGAAGATACTTATCAGAGAGAGGATGGAGTGGTTTCTGAGGGATGTGACTTGTCTTGGTGGCCATCAGGCTTCTCTTGATCTCTTGGATTTTGAGATAATGTAGGACGAGGTCAGGAGGGTTAATGATAGTTTATCAAATAAGATATCCCCAAGCCCACATGGTTTAACCTCTGTGTTGTATAGAACCTTTGTGTACCTCCTAGCACTGCATCTGGTGGAGGTGTTTAATGAGAGCTTGGGTACAGGGTTACTCCCTCCCTCCATGAAGCAGTCCGCCATTTTTTTGTTATCCAAGGGGAAAGACCCATCCAGGATTGAGAATTGGCACTGCATCGCACTTCTCAATTCAGATATGAAGATTCTGGCATTTTTAACAGGATTATGGAAGTTTCAGGCCAGTTGCTTTCCCTTTCTCAGCACTGTACGGTGAAAGATCAAAGCATCTTTGGTGCTGTCCTAGGCATCTAGAAGGCCTTCGAACACTCCAGGGCTGAAGTCATACATTGCACCAGCTAACCTCTTATTCTGGCTCCTCTGAACTAAGCAGGCGCACACCTGGGGGTAAATGTATCAAGCTGAGAGTTTTACGGCGGGTTTGAAAAGTGGACATGTTGCCTATAGCAACCAATCAGACTCTAGGTATCATTTTGTAGAATATACTAAATAAATGATAGCTAGAATCTGATTGGTTTTTCAAACCTGCTGGAAAACTCTCAGCTTGATACATTTACCCCCTGGTCTTTTCAAAACTCCCTACATTCAGTTGATTGGCTAAGACTGTCTATTTAAAGCGCCTGCTTCCTTACTATGGTTGCCAGATCTTCAGGTCTCCTTACCTGTTAGGACGTCTGCTCCTCTGGCTCCTGTTTATTACTTCCACCTCGTTGTTCTCTAGATTCAGCAATTACACTGCAGATTATTGCTCTCCTGTGCATTGCGCATCTCCTCTGATCCTGCTTCAGGGCTTTCAGCTCATCAAGACTTCAGTGCTTCATTACCCTGCAGTCTATTGTTCTCCTGTGTATACCTGTATCACCTCCGCAGTCAAGATGCTGCCGCTACTCTGCAGATCGTCGTGCATCTCCTTCTGATCCTGTTCCAGGGCTCCAAGCTCATCAGGAGTTCAGAGCTCCATCACCCTGCAGTCTATTGCTCTCCTGTGTATACCTGCACCACCTCCGTAGTCAAGACACTGCCGCCACTATGCAGATCGTTGCGCATCTCCTTCATCCTGCTTCCGTACTCCCAGCTCATCAGAACCTCAGCACTTCATGATTCTGCAGTCTATTGCTCTCTTGTGTATATCTGTATCACCTCTGCAGTCAAGACATTGCCGCTATGCTTCAGATCGTTGTGTATTTTCTCTAATCCTGTTCCAGGGCTTCTAGCTCATCAGGACCCCGGTGCATCAGCATCCTGTAGACTATTGCTCTCTTCTATAATCCTGAACATCCACTTACCTGTTGGAACTGCCTCCAGCACTCTGACATATGTTTACTTCAACCATTATCTCCTGATCCTCCATATAGTCTCGTTCATCGCTATCGCTGACTATGTACCATTTATATACAGGCCAAGCGCTCCCCTCTAGTGAATGGTTGGGTGGTCCCTACTTTTGGGGTGTCATACGAAGTCAGACAAGGTTGTCCCTTGAACCCTCTCCTCTTTGTTTTTGCAATTACCTTTTATCAGGAGGGTTGAGTATAGTGAAGGGATTACAGCTGGCTGTGGATGTTCCTTTGAAGGTACACTCCAAAAATATACTGGTAGGTTATTTGGCTGCTATCAAAATTGACCCTAGTCTGTGTGTCAGTGTGTGTGTGTGTGTTAGGGAATTTAGACTGTAAGCCCCAATGGGGCAGGGACTGATGTGAGTGAGTTCTCTGTACAGCGCTGCAGAATTAGTGGCGCTATATAAATAAAAGATGATAATGATGATCTGATGATTTCACGGTTATCCTGCCTCAGTCTCAGAGATCAACCAGAAAAACAGGGAAGTTCTCTGATTAGGGGAGGAAGGATGGCTGTTTTTCCTTCCGGTGCGCTCCCTCCAGCCAGTCAAGAGGTTAAAATTTTAGGTATTCGATTTGGTTTGGATGATTATGCCCAACAAAATTGGGAATTACAGTTGGCAGATGCCACCTCTAATGTGTAGAATTAGATAACTCCCAGTCTATGTGATTCAGGGTTTGAAGGTGACAAGGAAAAGGCAGGTCGAGGCGGGTGAGGCAAAAAAAACTCCCCTAGGAGGGTGTTGAAGAGTAGGATTTTGCATACTCAGTTTGATGTGCCCCTGTAAGTAAAGGATTGCCCAGGTGATGTGTGCGTGAAGGATCTTTCTTTGGTGAATTCCAAGTGGATTACTCCGAAGTTTAGATATCTTATTTGGCTTGCGTTAAGTGGAACCTGAAGCATAGGGGTGTCAATGATTGTGGTTGTCCACTGAAGGAATGTCATGGGGAGGTGGAGACAATGGACCAATTCTTGCTTCAGTGTCCTTTTAATGTAGAGGTTTACAAAGGTGTGTCCCATGTCTTACGCTATCCATTGCACTGAGTGGGTGTATGAAGCTCAAAAGGTGTGTGGATTTAGATTTAAGCAATCATTTTCTTAGTACAGTTGTTTTTGCATGTGGAATGCAGGGTGTTTAGCGTCCAGTATGGGGAAAATCCTTCCCTGCAGTAAGGTGGTGGAGAGTATTCTTCACAAGGATAGATGCTGCCAGGTGGGGTAGACTCTGACAGAGATTGAGACCCCCCCCTTGATGGCAGCTAAGATCTGGCAGTCTCTTGATTCTTGACTGTCTATCCTATACTTTCTTCTGTTTATAAAAGTATTTTATTTATTTATTAACATTTACAATGCACTTTTATAGAAAACATTTAATCAATCATATCAGTCCTTCCCCAAGATTTTCTGATACAAGATGACTTGATATGTTTTTGGAGGTTTTAAACTAGGTTTGCAGCCCTGATAAGTCTATTTTTCTGAATATCCCAATAGTGTGTACAATGGTCAGCAAATCACCTTTGATGTATTTTATGTGCCTCATGCTCACTTCCTTAGAAAGTGGTAATGTAACACTTCTGGTATCACAAACGGAACCCAATAGCCAGGTAGTTCTGTAGTAAACAGCATTTATTTTGATATATATATATATATATATATATATATATATAAATCTCGAGTATCCAACAAGTGAAATCCAAAGTCTCAAGGCAGATAAAGGTCTGGTAGAAATATAAAGCAATTGCAATCCAAGTCACAAGAGGGAGCAAGGTTCTGTGGAAGCATCTAGTTCAGATTCAAACACAATACTCAAGCAAAGGCTTCAAAACAGGAAGTGCCTTTACTATGCCCAAACAGGAAATGAGATCCAAGATGGAATCTTCATGAGACAGTCCTGGCCATTTTGTACAAGGGCTATTGTAAGGGCAAGTTCATAACAGAGATCCAAAATGGAATCTTCATGAGACAATCCCGGCCACCTTGGATGAGGGCAATTCTAAGGGCAAGTTCATAACAAGCAACAGAATGCTCCCTTCTCAAAGACGTTCTCCGGGCGGCTTAGGACCAGGCTTCCCAGGATACTGTTAATGAAATGTTTTTACCAAAAGTGGAGCATGAACATCCTTTGCAGATTGCCAAGAGTCATCTTCTGGCCCATATCCCTGCCAACGTAGCAGATACTGTAATTGATTTCGGAACATACGAGAGTCCAGGATCTTTTCGACTATAAAATCCTCATGCTCATCAACTTGAATTTGCTCAAGAGGAAGCAAAGAGCGACCAGGAAATGGATTCTTAAATGAAGGTTTTAGTAATGACATATGAAAAACAGGATGTACCTTCATGGAATCAGGAAGAACCAATTGGAAAGCCACTGAACTAATCTGTGCAATAACTTATATGGACCAGTAAACTTGCTTCCCAGCTTAGTAGATGGTACCTTCATCCTTAAATGTCTAGGTGACAATCATACTTCATCACCGATATTAAAATTTGGAGCAACCCATTGTGATCTGTCAGCGTCACATTTATATCTTTCTTGAGTAGTTTTCAATGACTCTTTTAATAGTTCAAGATTACTTTACATTAGAATCAGTCTATCTTCCATGGCAGGAATTGGAGAGTCACAAGGTAGATTGGGACATATATTTGAATGATAGCCTAGATTACCATAGAAAGGACTAAACCTTATAGATGAATGTTGAGAATTATTGTATGCAAACTCAGCCATGGAGATGATATCAACCCAATCATCTTGTAGGTGACAAATATAACATCTATGATATTTCTGGCGGTGGACAAGTTCAACAAAATGCCAAGGGATTTGCAAAACTGTTTCCAAAATCGTGATGTGAATTGAACCCCTCAGTCTGACACCACGTTACTAGGAACTCCATGCAAACGGAAAACTTCTTTTATAAGTAAGTCAGCTGTTTCTTTGTTGTAGGAGTACCCTGGCAGGGTATAAAGTGAGCCATCTTTATGAGCCTGTCGATTACCACAAAAATAGTGGTCATATTCTTAGATCTTGTAAGGTCTATAAAGTCCATGGAAATGAAATCCCATGGACGTGTAGGTATTGACAAAAGTTGAACTAGTCCAAAAGGAGAAGTATGAGGAGTCTTAAATCTGGCACACGTTGTACAAGAGGATACATATTTTTCTACATCCTCCTTACTCCAGAATGAACAGCTTAACAGTTCTTGAGTTTTCTGGAGTCCTTTATGGCCTGCTAATTTAAAGTCATGGAATAGTTGCATGACTGTTAACCGTGCTTTTTTTGGAATGTATAGTCTATGTGCCATGTGCCAGACTCTGTTGTCATAGGTTAATGTAACATTTTTTTGAGGATTCATGAGGATAGAATCTATATCATTTTCATTCTTGATCTCTATTAATAACTCACTTGTACAAATAACTCCCAAAAATTTGAATCAGGAATTATTGTTTGAACAGGCTTTACCTGTTGGGGATTCTTCACATAGGCTCTTGAAAGATCATCCGCTTTTCCATTCTTCGAACCAGGTCTATAGGAAATTAGGAAATCAAAACGGCTTAAAAAGAGAGCCCATCAAAATTTTCGGGGGAATAATATTTTGCTGATTTAAGGAATTACAAATTTTGATGATGGGTGAGGACTATTGTGAGAGTCTACAAAATGAAAATGACATATCCATATAAGTAATCATTATGTTATAGCCTTAAAAGAAATTAGCAGATATTATAGTCAGAATGAGAAGAGGAAAAAGATTGAAGCCTTGAAAATTTTTTACAATAAGATGTTCTTAGAAAACATGAACAAGCCAATGATGGACAGCTGAATGTTCTATGAAAAGTAACAATAAGACTGGTGGCAGAATGCCTGAGAAAGATAAAAACAAAAAGATTTGTTTAAAACTTACAAATTGCAGAATACACATAATGTAGCATTAGCTTGTTTTCATGTTATTTTCTTCTAATTGGTTGTTAAGCTTCTATACCTCTAAAGACTTCTAATTGGTTGTTAAGCATCTATACCCCTAAAACTTTTATAAGTGTAAGAATTATTTCTGCAGTAAAGCAGTCTCAGTTTGGAAACCAGACATTTGTGTGGTCTCTTATTCTGCACTCCGAACGATCGTTACTATAGATATTTGACAAACTGCTGACTGACTTATTCAATTACAGGTGGTTATTCTGCTAACATAGGTAAAGAACCCCAACACTATCTCTCAATGCTTTGCACCTTCTAAAAGATGTCACCATTCTGAAAAAGCAGCTATAAGGGCAAGAGGTTCCTTATTTCCCACATCTTAGTTTCTTTCAGGAGTAGTCATTTGCCTTGAAGAAAAAGCACAGGGGTGAAGTAAAATCTTTTCTCCTAATCTTTGTGATATTACTGCTCCTATAGCTGAATCCGATGCTTCAGTTTCCAAAACAAATGGGAGTGTAGGATCAGGATGAATTAATATCGGAGCTGATGTGAACTTTGTTTTCAAAATGTAAAAAGCTTTATCAGCTGCTGGTGACCACTGAAAGGAAGAACCCTTTTTGAGCAATGGGGACAGCAATTCAAGAAAAGTTCTTTAAAAAGCGTTGAAAAAAATTAGCAAAGCCCATAAATCGTTGTACATCTTTGACATTTTTAGGTATGGGCCAATTTACAGAGATCTATACACAGTCCATGAGGGGATATAATGCAACCAAAAAGTTTTATTTGAGTGCGATGGAACTCGCATTTCTCCAACTTAAAGTATAAATGGTTTATACGTAGCTGTTGTAGAACAATTCAAACATGTTCTTGATGTTCTTGTAAAGAATTTAAAAAGTTAAGGATATCATCAAGATATACAATAATGAATAGACCAAGCAAAACTCGAAAGAAATATTTATAAAATATTGCAAGGCATCAGGGGCATTACATAACCTGAACGGCATCACGAGATATAATGTCCATACTTCATTCGAAAAGCTGTCTTTCATTCATCACCTGGTCGGATGCGTATTATATTGTAATCTCCTCTTAATTCGAGCTTTGTGAAAATAGTTGCTGTTTGAAGCCTTTCTAATAATTCTGGGATGAGTGGAAGTGGATGTCTATTCTTTATAGTAACTTTATTTATATCTCTATATTCAATGCATGGATGCAAATAGTCATCTTTATTTTTTACAGAAAAAAATAGGAGCCCCTACTGGGGATTTTGAAGGAAGAATAAAACCTTTAGTCTCATTTTCCACCAGGTATATCTTTAGTTTCTTTAAGTCCGGTTCAGCTAATGGATAAATCCGACCAAAAGGAATAGCAGCTCCAGGTAATAAGTCAATGAAACAATCGTATGATTGATGGGGAGGGGGGGTAATTTGTTAGCATTTTGTTTGTTACAGATATCCGCAAAATTCTGATATTGAACAGGCAATTGTTTATCCACAGAAGAAGGGGACATTGAGATCTGATTCTCTTTTTGTACAACAAGAGATAGTATCTTAAAAATTTAGGGTTTGAGACTCCCAATTAATGGCTGGGTTATTGATAATGAACCAAGGAAGACCCAAAATTATGGAAAATTTTGGAGAAGAGATGAGAAAAAAAGTGAGTTTCTCCTTATGATTGGGTTCTATCATTAGGGACATAAGTTCTGTCTCATGTATGATGGGACCAGAATTCAGAGGGGATCCATCAACTGTTTTCATCAATACAGGAGCCTTTCTTTCTTGAAATACTATATGGTTTTGTTTAGCAAAATCTATATCCATGAAGCTACATTTGGCTCAAGAATCCAGCATTGCCATGTTTGAAATAAGTGAAGAGTTTATCTCAAGTTGTATTTTAACTGAAAAAATATTTTTTTATTCTGTTCTCTTCAGTTGTAGACAGCTAAGAGATTTGAGGAATAATAGCATTCAGTTGATGTGAAGAGCATGAAATAATAGATTCCTGATCAGAATCGTTAGGTTCCATCAATGTAGCAACTGCTTGCGAGGTCGTTAAGAACAATTAGATACATAATGTCCAGATTTACCACAATACAAATGGAGATTCTATTGTCGCCGTTGATCTCTTTCAATAGAAATCTGTTTGCGATTAGTATCTTTTGGCATTGGCTTGGGCTCCTCAATTTGTTGTGTGCAGGAGTTCCACAAAAATGTGATATTGCTGGTTCTGAATAACTGGGATGAATCCACATGGAGCCCCATCTATCTTGTTTCCTCTTCATTTGACGAACACAATACGAATACAATGTTTAACAAAAGCTTCAAATTCAGTGGGTGCATCAGCTCTAACTAATTAATCTTTAATAAACTCAGATAATCCCTTTCGATAAACAGACAGCTTGGCTGCTGAATTCCAATCTGTGTCAAAGATTCAACTTCGAAAATCAGAGGTGTATTTAGCTTCTTTATGTCTTCCCTGCCGCATCTTTAATAAAACCGACTCGGCAGTAGCACTTTGATTTGGAACATCAAATATCTGATTCATTGCACCCATGAAATTAGAAAAATTTTGTAATGTTGGAATTTTTGCTTCTATCAAAGGAAAAGCCTATGCCAAGTCATCATCTTCTTTCTACATCAGTCAAAAAATAAGTAGGATGTAAATCAAAATGCAAATTACATTGTTTAAGAAAAAATTCTGTATCTTATACGATCACCTGAAAATCGAGCCGGTGGTAATGGGAGTGTGGGTTGATGTACTGTAGATGAAGGTGCTACCGCATTAACTTCTTGAAGCCGCGTCTGTAATTCTGTAATAACTCCATTTTGGAGCGTTATTTGATCTTTAAGTTCTTGAACATTTATTTGCAATTCAGTTACCTGTTGGTTTTGCAGTTTAAAATTATTTGTAAACTGCGTCTCAAGTCCTTGAAATTTACATGAAATTCCTGTAGTTGTCTTGAGGCAGAATGCATGGGAAAACTCAGATCTGAAAGTCACTGTAAAGCAGTTGGTTCTGTACCGGGGGAAGGTCCATTATTTTGGGCTTGAGCATCCTGTCACACTTCTGGTATCACAAACGGAACCCAATAGCCAGGTAGTTCTGTAGTAAACGGGATTTTTTTTTTCTAAGGGCAAGTTCATAACAAGCAAGTTCATAACAGGTAATTTTATTGAAAAGCTTCACATTTGAAATCTTGACATCTCATTGGATGACCAATACTATAGAAAACTACAGAATTATTGTCTCCCTTCGTAGAAATTAGCTAAAATCAATTTGCACCCCCATTATTAATATTTGGTGAAGCCTATCCTGGTGCACTGAGCCGCTTTCTGTAATGCTTAACAAGGTTGGAGAACACTTGTTGAGGGATCTTGGACCACCTGTCCATGCAGAACATTTTCAATTCCTTGATTTTCTTAGGTCCTCACTTGTCGACTGCCTGAAAAAGGACTGACTGACTCTTTAATGCACACCACAGATTTTCAATTGGGTTCAAATCGGGAGACTGAGAGGACTATTTCAAAACCTTGACTTTATGTTCGCACATCCATTTCTGTGTGGATTTTGATGTGCATTTAGGGCCATTATCCTCCTGAAAGGTTCACCAACAGCCAAGTTTCAACCTTCTGGTAGGGGCAGACACATTTTGGCCTATAATCTCTTGGTATAGAGTGGAATTCATTATCCTATTGATTTTCACAAGAGCCACAGGACCACTAGCAGCAAAATAGCCCATAGAATCAATTATCCACCAACATATTTGACAGAGGGTATCAGGTGCTTTTCTTTGTATGCAATCCCTTTTTTTCTCCAAATGTGACAATGGTGTGTGCATTGCCAAAAAGTAAAAAACTTTTCCGTCTCATGACCACATCACACAGTAACCTTTCTAGTTCCAATGACACTTTGCAAAGATCAGGCTTTGCATTTTGTGTCTTGCTGTTATGAAAGGCTTCTTTCGTGGAAAGTGCTTCTGGTCATGGAGGTGGCGTCTGACAGTGAATTTTGACATTTTAAAACCCCAATATTCTGTCTTCACTATAATCTTCTCTTTAGCCTGAATATAATCAGACAGACAGCATAACCACACCTACTTCAATGTTGTTTATTCAAGTAGTTAAGAATGTTATAAATCAAGTGGTAAAACTGTAATACAGAAATGAGGAAATATATTTACAACATGAACAAATGTATTGTAATGCAAACATGAAAACACATGGCAAAAGTGCATAACTAGGGAGCAATCTTACCATTGATGCTGTGCTAAGGGGAGAGATATACTGCACCTCTTGTTTCTTAGCATGTAATATCTAAAATGGAGACCTCCTGTAGCTGGTGCATTGGAAACTAAACTACAGAGCCTCTGAGAGTTCAATTTAAGTTAATACCAGGCTGACCACTAGGTGGAGTTTACGCAGAATACATACATATATAAATACATAACTGCTGAAGGCATAACACTCCATGCCTGGTATCAATTGAGGCCACCACTTAAGTCCTCTGAAGGTAACAACAAGATCAGCTCAGATACTGGTCTAAAAAATAACTTAGTCTCTCTGTGCTTGCAAATCTTGACCTCGACCTTACGGACCTTCCCATCTTGGCTTGGGAATGTTTTAGTGACAAGACTTAAAGACCACTCATTGCTCTGTGATTGACAATCTCTGGCGAGCATAACATCACCAGATTTTAAGTTAGGTTTGGCAACTTGCCACTTGTTCCTTGATTGCAGCGTAGAGATGTACTGTCTCTTCGACCTGTCCCAGAAAGTGTTTGCAAGACTTTGTACTTGCCTCCATTGACATTTATATAAGTCTTTGGTGTTGAACTTTCCAGGAGGAGCATGGATAGTCCCAGTTTTCTGGGTAAGAAGAGTGGCAGGAGTAAGCAGGAATGGGTCTTATGGGTCATTAGAAACTGAAGTCAGAGGTCTAGCATTGACAATAGCTGAGACTTCAGCCATGAAGGTTGTTAAACACTCGTGAGTGAGTCTTGCAGTTCCTACTTGTAGGAAGATGGAATCAAGGATTCTGCGAATTATGCCGATCATTCTTTCCCAGGTCTCTCCCATATGAGAAGCATGAGGTGGGTTGAAGGTCCATGCACAACCCTGTTCACTAAGGTATCTCTGCACACCTTTTGTGCCAATGTTCGAGCAAATTTGTAGTTCTTTGACTGCTCCAACGAAGTTAGTGCTCCTGTCCGAGCGGATGTGTTTTATAGGACCATGGTTGACAATGAAACGTTTGAAGTGTTTTAAGATATGTAACAGCTGCTATTGCTTTAACTGAAGCATCCGAGAATACACACAGTCTCTGGTTCTGTACCTCTGTAGAAGATACAGGAGCATACGGACGCATAATATAAAGGTTAGTTAAGGCAGATAGAGAGTTCATCCACTCTTCCCACTGATCCTTTTTCTGTGTGGGCAGTGGGGTATCCCAGTCAGATGACTCGCAGGTTAGGTCCCTGAGCAGGGTTTTACCTTGGATAGTGACAGGAGCTGCAAATCCTAAGGGGTCATACAAGCTGTTTATAGCAGACAAGACACCTCTGCGAGTGAAGTGCTTTTCTTCATTGTTCACTTGGAAGGTGGAGGAATCAGATTTTAAGTCCCATAACAGCCCAAGGCTACGTTGAGCTGGTGTAGAATAAGTTATTAAATCTAAATCCTTTAAATCACTAGTATGGTCTTGAGAAGGAAAGGCTTCCATTACTCCTCTGCTGTTAGAAGCTATTTTATGAAGCCTGAGATTTGAGCAGAGAAGCATTTCCTGAGCTCTTTTGAGGAGACTGACCGCACTTTCATCTGTTGGTAAAGATTTTAAACAATCATCCACGTAGAAGTCCTTTTCTACGAGCTGTCTAACATCTGAACCATACTCTTGCTCACCCTCATGAGCTGAATGTCCATAGATGGCAAATGGAGGAGAAGGGCTGTTATCAAAGATGTGTACCCGCATGCGGTACTCTGCAATGTCTTTAGAAGGATCATTGTCTCTGAACCAAAGGAATCTTAAGAAATTCTTGTCTTTTTCTCTTACGTGGAAACAATGGAACATTTGTTGAATATCAGCAGTGAAGGCGATAGCGTTCTTTCGGAAGCACATAAGTACTCCAAGAAGTTTGCTGTTAAAATCTGGTCCTATCAACAGAACATCATTTAAGGAGATGCCTTCAAACTTGGCACTGGAATCAAACACGACTCTGATCTGACCTGGTTTCTTGGGGTGATATACTCCAAACATAGGTAGGTACCAGCATTCCTCTGTATCTTTGAGGGTGGGAGTTATCTCAGCATTCTAAAATATTTTGTCCATGAAAGAGAAGAAGTGATCTCTCATCTTTGGTTTCCTGTGAAAGTTACGTTTAAGTGAAGAGAAGCTTTTAAGTACTTGTTCTCTGTTGTTAGGTAGGCGAGGTCTGTAGGTTCTAAAGGGTAGAGGTGCAACCCAGCTGTTTGCCTCATCTTTGACTAGTCCATTCTGTATTATTTATAAGAATTGTTTATCCTCAATGGACATTGCCACCTGATTATCCTTCTGTTTTCTTTGGAAAACTGCGCACCCTAGATGATCTTGGTAGTTGTCACAGACGTGATTGTTACTGGAGAAGTCTATGACAGGATAGTGTGGCAATTCTTTTATGAGAAAGCGATTGTGCCATGGTCGGATAATAGAAGGACGTCCATTTTCCAAGGTATGAGTAAGCATACTGTTAACAGAAGATGGTCTGTGTACATTTCCCAGACTTACAGCTCCTATTATGACCCATCCTAGATCTAATCGTTGAGCACAAGTTGCATTGTATGGACTGTTGATCTGGCTTCTGACCTTGTGGACCTTTAAGATATCTCTCCATATGAGTAGAATTATCTGGGCTTGAGGGTCCAGTTCTGGTAACAGGTGTGCTATACGTTTCAAGTGTGCATGATGAATAGCTGCATCTGGTGTAGGAATTTCAGACCTGTTATCTGGGATCTGGTTGCACTCAGGGATAGTTGGTAAGGGAAGACAAGTCTTTCTGTCCATGGACTCGACTTGATAGCCAGTAGCTCTCATCCATGTTGTCTCAAAACTCCCTGCACAAGTATTTAAGGAGCAAGGAGTGTTGGGGCCTTTAATACTAAAGATTTCAAAGAAGGTTGATCTGGCTAGAGACTTGTTACTTTGATCGTTTAGGATTGCATAGCGTTTGACAGCTTTGCCTGGCTGGCCCTTTGGGTAGACTCTTGCTAAACAGATTTTGGAACAAGATCTGCCACTTATGACTTCTTTGCAGACTTCAGTACATTGTGAAGTAATCTCTGGTGTGACTGTAGTAGTGTTCCTTCTCTCTTCACTGTGCTCCCCGCCATGCTGGGTGTCACTGTGACTGTGTAATAAAGTCCATGGGGGAGGCCCAGGGTGTAGAGCTGTGTTGTGATCTGTGCTGTTACACTGTGTGCAGTTGACACTGTCCTTACAGTCCTTGGCGAAGTGGAATGTTGAAGCGCAGCACTTGTAGCAGATGTCGTTTTTTCGAAGGAAGGCTTTGCGGTTCTTCAGGAACTTCTCTCTCTGAAGGTTCTGCATTTCAGGAGAGGATGTGGTCTCTGATGTAGAGGACACTGTTTGCTAGGATCCTTGTGTTTAACCTCTTCACTGATATATCTGAAATATGATATATATGATATATCTGTGGAAGGAATCTGGAGGATACACATTTGTCATGTGAACTGCAACTGATGTTTTGCATGGGCTAGATAGCATTGGGGTAGCACCTGATACAGTAAAGGCAAAACTAGGATCGTTCTTGACTTTAGCTAGCTGGTGTACAAAGTCCACGAAAACAGAGAATGGGGGAAATGGCACATTGTTCCGCTGTTTGTGTTTGGAGCCATGGGTGACCCAATGTTCCTGCAGATTGTAAGGTAGCTTTTGAACTATGGGGTTAATGCCTCTAGCTGTGTCAAGGTAGGCAAGTCCCGGTAAGTCTCCTTCAGACTTGGCTACTTGAAGCTCCATTAATAAGTCACTCAGTTCTCTAAGTCTCTGGTAGCCCTTGTTAGGTAATCTAGGGAAATCATCAATTCTTTTGAATAGTGCACATTATATTGCTTCTGGTGAGCCATAACATTCATCAAATCTATCACAGATCATTTAAACGCCAGACTCTGGGTAGTTTATATCAATTGCTCTGATCCTTTTAGCATGTTCAACAGACTTATTTCCAAGCCATTTAATCAAGAGGTCTATCTCCTCGCTATATGAAAGGTCTAAGCCTCTGATTGCATTTAGGAAGGAGGATCGCCAAGCTCTGAAGCTCTCAGGATGATCATTAAACTTTGAAAGTCCTTGTGTTACTAGCTCTCGTTGTGCAAGAAACTTGGCAAAGTATAGTGTGTCCTAGTTCGCTCTAGGATGTGCTGTTGGAATGAACATAGTGAGCAAGTGGTGTGTGGTCATACCTGCTAGGATTGTCTGTTTCCAGCCGGCTTGCGTCATACCACTTTTGTCTGCAGGAGGCGCTGCCTTTGTTGTCGTTTAGAGAATCAAACTCTTGGGGGTATATTTACTAAACTGCGGGTTTGAAAAAGTGGAGATGTTGCCTATAGCAACCAATCAGATTCTAGCTGTAATTTTGATGAGTGCACTAAATAAATGACAGCTAGAATAGGCAACATCTCCACTTTTTTCAAACCCGCAGTTTAGTAAATCTAGCCCCTGGTGTGGGGAAGGGATGTCCCTCGTGGTTTCACCTTGTGTAGAATTCTCTTGCTGGTAAATTTGCGGTTTATTGTTCACATGTAGTTGCACCGCACAGCGTGTTAGACTTTTTTCACTGATAAAGTCTGTTTGCATACCTTGTGTTTCTGGAGGGTTGCTACTCATTTTGCAGACTTGATGGACATATTCTGATGTGTGTTGCAGTGGATCTTGGGATCCGAGCTCTGAGTCAAGTACATTGATGGTGCCTTTTATATTAGGGCGATCTGCAGTCTCCAAGAATTCTGCTTCAGCAATGGTAGCTGCAGCTTCCTTTTCTGTAGCAAGCTTTTCCATAATTGCCTCCTGACGTGATTTCTCTATTTTCAATTGCATTTCTTGCTCTGCAAAGTTGGCGTGTACTTTCGCGGCTACAGCTTTTGCGCGGGCAATGATGGCTGCATTGGTGACAGATGAAGATTTTGAGGAACCACAGGTTTGAGACCTTGTTTTGTATGAAGATGTTGTTTTCTGTGACATGATGATGAGCGGTAGGTGTTTGACTGTATAGAGATCACTATATTGTAGTATGCAGGTAAGTCAGGGTGTTGGCTCCTTTAAGGAGGTGCTTGACTATGCAGGAACTGCTTTATTGCTGAATCAGGATGGCTGCACTGACAATTTGTAGGTTTCTGTGAAGTGAAATGGCTTTACTCCTATTGCTGAGGGGCCACTGTGTTGCAGACTGTGTAGAAACTGCTGAGTTGTCATATGCAGATAGCTGAGTTGGCAGTGTAGCAGGTCTGTTAATCAGAATATATGTGTCCCACTTGCTGACAGCCAATGTTTTACTGTTCTGTCTTCACTATAATCTTCTCTTTTAGCCTGAATATATTCAGACAGACAGCATAATCACTCCTACTTCAATGTTGTTTATTCAAGTAGTTAATAATGTTATAATTCAAGTGGTAAAACTGTAATACAGAAATGAGGAAATACATTTACAACATGAACAAATGTATTGTAATGCAAACATGAAAACACATGGCAAAAGTGCATAACTAGGGAGCAATCTTACCATTGATGCTGTGCTAAGGGGAGAGATATACTGCACCGCTTGCTTCTTAGCATGTAATATCTAAAATGGAGACCTCCTGTAGCTGGTGCATTGGAAACTAAACTACAGAGCCTCTGAGAGTTCAATTTAAGTTAATACCAGGCTGACCACTAGGTGGAGTTTACACAGAATACATACATATGTAAATACATTACTGCTGAAGGCATAACACCCAAGATTCAACTAAACTGCAATTCTGAAACTGATCTTTGGGTTAGTTTTTGCCTCTCTTAGTATCCTCCTCACCGTACATGGGGAGAGTATGCTTATATGTCCACTTTCTGAAAAACTTTCACTTTTCCGTGCTTTTCTTGCTTTTTTATTATTGCTCTGCTTGTGCTTAATGGTAATTTCAACTGACTACTATTTTTTTTTTTACTAATTCCTAATCTGTGCAGGTCCACAATCTTTGGTCTCATTTGAGTTACCAGCTCTTTGGTTTCAGCCATGTTGATAGATGACAGAGGGATTTTACATATTTTACATATGTGTAACCTCATATTTATGCCCCAGAAATACAGGAAATGGTGATAGCCAACAAAGGAGTTCCTGCAGACTAGCACTAAGATGCAAAATGCTTTGTTTTTATTTCTTTTTTTTTAGATATATCTGTTTTATTACATTTTTCAATAAAAATACAGAAAAGGTCCATACAAAAAACAAAATGTAAACAGATAATCACAGTACAATAGACAGACAGAGCATTAACAACAATATCACAAGGTTACAAATATCACAAAGGTGTCACATTTTGGTTGAATCCCAATCTAACAAATAATGCCTTCCTGGTTATTATGTCATAAGTTGCAAATTTGAAAGAATGAAATTGAAATTATGTAATTGGTATGAGGGAAGTGTACCCAGAAGGGGAAGAGGGATAAAAAGACAAATAATTAGGAAAAACGAATCAACATTTCAGGTGTAAAATTCAGACACCACATAACTCCCTTAGGCTGTGTAAGCTGAGGTGGAGGAAGGGGGAGAGTGCGTATATCAGAGTCACATATTAACTACATGTCAAAAACACAAAGGGTTAACCTATGCAAATACTAAGTAGTGGATTCAATCATGTTCATTATATTTGTTTGAAGGTTTTCCTTCATGTTCCCTATATAAGGACCCCATTTAGTATAGAATGCGGCAACTCCCTCAATGTCCAGGATGGTCATCTGTCTGTCAAAATATAAGGTTTCCATAGGTTCAGTTTTAATATCAACTAGGAAAGGGGGGAGAGAACAGTCCAATTGTGGAGAATTGCTTTTTTAGCTATTGTAAGGACTACCGTTATAAACGGCTTGACATCCTTAATACTTCTTGAAGGAAGGAACTGAATCCAATTATCATAATTGCAAAGAAGGAAAGCGACAGGGTCACTGATCAAAGTAATTCCTAGAGACGAGTTAATGAAAACCAAAACCTTGTTCCAAAACTTTGTTATTTTACAACATGATCAAATGTAATGGAGGAAGGAGGCAGAAGTGGTTTTATTTTGGACAAAATCCAGTTTCTTTTTCTGCATAAAGTTTCCATTGGGATTGAGAAATATAAACTGTATTCAATATCTTTAGGTAAACTTCTTGTAATCTGGTTGAATGCAACCATTTCTTTATTTTATCAAAATTTTTATACAACTCTACTGGGAAAGACAGATCCAAAGATTCCTTGACCCATGCTACATAGGTATTCTACCACATCTTTGTGTTATCAGTGTAAAGAAGGTTTATATAAAAATATAATTCTATACTTATTTTTTTTAGAGACATGAAGTAAATCATCCAGATTACCTGGAGCAGGCAAGGTTAATTTACCCTTAGTGAATAACATGTAGAATACACTGTCCTTAAAATAAACAACACTTTTAGGAATGATGTCTGTTATATAAATGGTAACAAATTTATCCCAACATTTTTTAAAACATTTGAATCTTTATATGTATTGTTTATTTTATATGATTGTTTTTGCCCAATTTCTTGAGGGGTGTTTATGATTCTGGAGTTGACGGTTGATTGGGGTCACTGTAAAAAAATGTTTCAACAGCGGATATTTTCTTATGCCTTTAATTAAAGAAATTAATTGGTATATTTAAACACAAAAGCACTAAAGATGTGTAGCAGAACCTGGCATTTCCAGCGTGTTTGAAGTCACTAATCTGCAGTGTGTAATGAGTATTTCTAGGTTTTACCACAACCACCCTCGATTTTATATAATAACTTGTGGATTAGCTATGTAAAATAGGTTGTTTACCCTTTTGTAACCGTAGTGATCAACTGACAGTTGGGAGTTTAGTAGCACGTTCACCTAATTGAATCACTTGGTAGTGTGGCATGGGTATTTAATTTTATGAATTCATGTCACATTAGTGCTTGTACACCATAGCTCATTAATTAAGTCATTAAACAATGCCATTTTTAAAATTGACACACAATTCACCTATGTGATATTAAAGCTTTTTCATGACTCCCAGCTTTCCTAACAACTTACATCGACTTTATTGTGTGACAAACACTACCTCGGGTGACATCTATAGTTGGGGGGGCATGACGCAGTGATTTGCGTCATTGTCACATGTGAGGGGGCTGGGCAAAAATAATTGATTCACCGCAAGGACAGTAGACAAGTATGGCCTAACCTAGTTATATTTCACTGTCGAAAGAAAGTATGCTTGCAGGCAAATTTCTGTTATGTGGAAAGTGTAAACTTTTTTAATATGCTAAAATTGCTAGCATTAGACTCAAGTCTAGCATTAGACTTTTTTTTATAATTAAAATAAAATGGCGTCATTTAACATTCTTGAGGACTTAAGTCTAAGACAAGACAAATGGGGAACAAATGCAGATGGTCTATTCACTGAATCTCAACTTAGAGTAACTGAAAACCAACACTGGTCAGAAAATCTATTAGAATTAAAACATCTGTTAATTAAAGAAATGAAAACATTTTGGAATAAGACTACTTTTGACAATTACGTAAAACAAAAATTGGTCCCAAGAGGACTTAGACCAAAACTATTTCCCGCTTACGAATTAGCTAACGATTTGTTAAAGAAAGAGTGGGAACAGACCCTATTGAAATGCTCACAGGATCTCATGAGTATTCTGATTAAACATGATAACATTAGATTGGAACAATACACAGTTGAAATTGGGAGATTAGGAGACAAACTTAAAGAGTATGAAGGTCTGGAAAAATTTCAAAAAACATACGATAAATACAAAAAAGAAATACAAGAAATAGAGCACATTGTTAAAGACAAAAAAAGACAAAAATTTGCCAGAGACAAACAAGATTTTGAACACCACACTTTCTTTAAATGGAATCAATGGAGAGGGAGAGCATACACACAAACTCATCAGACAGGATATACCACATCAGAAGTAGAGACATCTGATGGAGAGTTTTGTGATAGTCCCAATGAAGGACCTAATTCCACCAGAAGGCATTTTTTAGGAGGCAATTCAAGATCAATCGAACCAGAGAGGGACATAAGAAAACGAGACGGGGGGGGCAGAAACACAAGAAAAAGAGAGAGAAGAGATTGGGATGCTGCCTCTCAGATACAACACAGGAAACGCCGATACTAGAGGAACAAGATAATGCTTTAAGGATCATTAATTTATCTAAAAAAGTATTGACACAAACCCAAATATCTATTTTATCTAGAGGTCTGTCTTTCTCCCCTTCTGCAAATATGAATCGGTTCATTATTGAAAAAGATTTACATCTTTTTGGAAGAAAGTTACTTTTAAAAAAAAAATTCAAACAAAAACAAGCGACTTACTTAGATATAAATAGTGTCACAGAATCAATACAACCAGATGTCTTAGATCGACAAGACCAAAGAATGGTTCAAATTCTCGAGGAACTCCAAGATCAATCAGAGAACTATAGAACAACTCCAGAGATTTATTCCAATCTGAAAAAGAAATCGTCATTTAATCCAAATTTTTCAATATGTCCCCAAGTTCAAACGTATATTAATCTTGTCTCCAAAGAATTTGACAGCCTGATGAAACAAACTAGATATCCCAGTAACGTGACCACTGAAGAGAGACAGGCAATAGAAGAAATCAAAGAATGGACAGATATAATAATTAAGCCTTCTGATAAAGGGGGCAATGTTGTTTTATGGCCAACTACAGATTACAAAATTGAAGTGTATAGACAATTGAATGACACTAATTGCTATTCCAGATTACTAACTAATCCCACAGCAATTTTTCTATCTAGATATCTGATCTTGGTTAAAGATGCCTATGAGGAGGGCATCATAAATAAGACTAGTTATGATTTTTTGTGGCCAGAAAAACCAAAAATAGCCACCTTTTACATACTTCCCAAAATCCATAAAAATGAGAACAAACCCCCCGGCAGACCAATAGTCTCGGGTCAAGATAATCTCACCGAGGAAGCCAGTATATACATAGATACCCATATGAGAGAATTTGTATCTACTCTCCCCTCTTATGTACGAGATACCTTGGATGTACTGAGCAAGATACAGAACATAACCATAGAAGAGAACATGTGGCTTTGCACATGCGATGTTGAGGCCCTGTACACCAGTATAGAACACAAGAAAGGTCTATTGGCTGTAAAATACTTTCTAGAGACTAAAGCAAGAAACGAACATAATCGATTTATATTACAACTTCTGGAATTTGTTTTAACAAACAATTATTTCACTTATGATAATAAATTCTTCTTGCAGGTGAGAGGAACGGCCATGGGGACAACATGTGCCCCTACATACGCAAATCTGTACATGGGATGGTGGGAAAATCAAATGGTATTCAATGGAGAAAATGATGTGTATACTCAACATATTGTTATATGGCTACGCTTTATTGATGATATCTTCCTCATCTGGGAAGGGGATAGAGAAATCCTGATAGAATTCATTAATCGTCTGAACAATAATGATCTGAATTTAAGACTTACTTATTACATCAATTCAGCAAAGGTAACATTCTTGGACTTAACAATTTTTGTGACGGAACAAAAAGAATTATCAACTGATATTTATAGAAAGGAGACTGCAACTAATAGCATTTTATATGCATTAAGTTCACATCATCCAAGTACAATTAAAAGTATTCCAAAAGGAGAGTTCCTTCGAACAAAGAGAAATTGTGGGAATTTCGATATCTTTGATAAAAGAGCCAATAAACTTCGTAATAGGCTGTCCAAAAGAGGATACAGCCATAATCTAATAAAAAAAGCATACAGGGAAACAAAAAATTTGTCAAGGGAGTCCTTAATATTCCACAAACAAAAACAACGACAATCTAAATCTACCGATACCACGATCAGATTTATAAGTACATTTCACAATCAATGGCAAGAAATACAGACCATTTTACAAAAATATAATCACATTTTACAGTCAGATCCTGACCTTGAAGAAATATTAGGTGACCGGATATCTACATGCTGGCGTAGGTCAAAAAATTTACGGGACTTGTTTGTACATAGTCATTTTCAGGATAAATCTAAACAATTGTCAATTCATACCACACTAACTGAATTTTAACCTTGCGGTACATGCAAAGCCTGCAAGTATACGAGAAAAACTAAATATTTTACAGACAAATTTGATAATCGTCATGAAATCAGAAATGTCATTAATTGCAATTCACAGGGTGTCATATATTGTCTGTTTTGTCCATGCGGATTGAGGTATATTGGTATGACTACCAGACCTTTCAAACAACGATTACTGGAACACATCGGTAATATTCGCAATGCGAAAGAAGATGTGAGCAAAATGAGGACTTTATCATCAGTGGCACGCCACTTTTTAAGAGTCCATAATAATGATCACAAATTTTTAACAGCTTTTGGGATGCAAAAGGTCAGCCTGGGTATTAGAGGAGCTGATATAAAACAAATATTGCTAAGACAAGAAGCTAAGATGATCTTTCTCATGGATACAATCGATCCAAGAGGATTAAATGAGAATAATAATTAAACAATCTTCTTATAAGCATTTCATCAAGTCTTAGATCCCTGACGGACATAAATTGTCTATAAGTCTTCAACTATAATAACAACTATACCATCTTTAGATGAAGCATGGCAGATAGCTTAAAGACTATTGACCAGCATGGAATCATTATTAAATTATTTAATACAACAAATGAAACTTCAATACATGACAATTTTATCACAATAATTTCTCTTCAAGAATCTATCTGTAATATGAAAAACTTTCTTTTTGAAGTATAATTGATTTTCAATATTTCACTATATACGGTTTTCCACTTATCACTTTGACATAGAATATTCTTCTATGTCCTTATTTTGGCTTTATTACATGGGGTCCCCCTTGTTTTCTTTCCTCTCCCCTCCTCTTACTTTAATTCTTCTTCACGGGATTTTATATTTTCACCATTCAAATCTAGGGACTTTTTGCAATTTACAGTAATTGTTTAATTACTTTATACACGATCACAAGATGATCCAAGATAGAATTAATTTTAAAACATTTTTTAAAATATCACAAAGTTGATCTAATATCTATAACACTCGAGGAGCTTCAGTAGAACACATTTATCGTCATTGAGAGTTTTTTAGAATGTCAATATTAATGACAGATCCAATATAATATGACAAATCTATTTGGTCAATAATCACGCTAAAATGCATCAACAGCTATAATTATCCTCCATATAAATTATAGCTCATAGGTATTCACAATTCCCGATGAGGTAATTTCCACGATCGTAGCCCGATCTGAGGACATATGTTTATAATATGATCACTATGACTACCACATACCAATGTGGTATGTTATCTGCCCTTTCATCTTAGAACATCCTATGGGAAGAGTTACCGTCACATAGCACAAACGTGGCAGGATCCCATTGGACAGTCTCTCAAGAGACTGACTTGTACTCTGCGAGACCCGTGATAGTTAGCTAACGATATCAGTCTCATCCCCGCCGCGTGATTGGAGCTAATCCTCACGTGATATCCATGTAGCCCCACACTGACAGTGTAAAAGAGCTCTCAGTTGCGTCCTCCGCCAGCCACGACTAAGCACAAATAGCAAAACGCGCGTCGGCGTTTCGCTGGGTGCTCCTACTTACCTTACTTAAATCTTAGATCCATATCATTGCTCCTATTAGATCCAGAGATAGATGGAGTTAATGTCAGGCAGCTAGCAATACATCTTATAACTACTAATGGAGATAATTTGCTAGATTACCGTGCCTCATTGATCAATTGATAGCTAGCCAGCGAAGGTTTTATCAAGTCAGCCAGGAGTGAATGGGAATAATCCGATGTTAATACTAAGGTGACCTCTGATTTAACTTCTGGGATTATTTACTCTATATTATCAAAACCAGACGTGGTGAGATAATTGATTTATTGGGCCAACTCATACTGTATGAGGTATAAGGAGGATCTTTTACAAAGATGCAACTATTGATTATTAGGATTGAGTAGAGCATCCAGCGAATTTTAACCACACATCAAGTTTTAAGTTTTTCAATTTTTATTTTATATTTCGCTGATATGTCAGAAATAAAAGTTATGTTTTAGGTGTTCCTTACTCCTTCAATAATCTAGAGCATTAGTGCACCTACTTAGCCCTTCTTTCATTAACCATCAAACTGTTTCTCAAAGGAATGGTAGCACCCCGTACATCTAAAAATCATAATTGTAAGTGGAAACACGGGACATGCTCTATCGCTAGTGCGACTAACTTATGCCCCCTCCCCCCTTTCTTAAACCTATAGCTACATGGTAAATGTATCAAGCTCTGATTTTTTCAGCGATTGAAAATCGCTGCAAATCACGGGTGATAACCCGCAATTTGAGTCCCCAAGTCACCAGATGCATTAAGCTGCATTTTTTAACCTCTGATCTTCAAAATCGCTAGTCATCTGTAGCGATTTGCTGGGAATTCAAACATGTCCGTGTTTAGCCAACTCTCCCGTAAGCTCTATTGCATTGCATTGTAACAAAACCATGTTACAATGCAAGGGGTGCAAACTAGTTTTCTGTTTTGCACATAAGTTAAATACTGACTGTTTTTTCATGTAGCATACAAATACTTGATAGCTTATTTGTACACTGAAATTTAAAGTTGATATTTGTGTGCTACATGAAAAAACAGTCAGTATTTAACTTATGTGCAAAACAGAAAACTAGTTTGCACCCCTTGCATTGTAACATGGTTTTGTCCAGGAGACTGAAATAAGATATCTCTTCATTTAAGATCCTAAATGAATCAGGCCCTAGATGTGGTATTAAAGAGAGTGTTTTATGTATTTATTGGGGTTTTATTATTTTTATTAAAATGTTGTGGTTTTCATCAGGGTGTTGTGTTTATTTTTAACATTTTTGTTGTGGAACTACAGGTCCCAGGCAGGCATGGGTGCCAGGCCATGTTGGTACTTGTGCTTCTCCAAGTGCCAGCATGACCTGGCTGCCATGAGTATGCTGGTGCTTGTAGTTCTACAAGCATCAGCATGCCCAGACTGTTTATGGAAGCTTGGTCTGGCTGGGACTTGTAGTTCCACAAACAAAAATGGTGCTGTTTGTTTTTTAACTCTTTCATCGCCGTTATTACTCTACACCTACCGCCTAGGGGTTTAGGAAGAGTCCTAGTTCTTTCAGCACTGGGCAGGTTATTCCTAGAGGTAGGGCCCGCTCATTTTTTTTGTGGACCCCTCTCCCTAGGGAATCCAGCCCAATGCTGAACAGCCTGTGGTTGGTTTGTCATAATGGCGGGGGACCCCTGCCGCGTGTCCCCCTGCTATAGGGCCCCCTGCTAGAGTGCCAACCACCCCGGCTGGTTTGCATAGTGCTGGTTAACTGAAAATTGGGGGGGACCCCACGTAAATTTTTGCCCGATTTTCACACAACCAGCAGTAGGCTAGCAGCGCTAGGGTTAATAGTGCTTGAACAGGGGGACCCCACACATTTTTTTTCAAACATTCATCTATTTTTAAATTTTTGACAGCCGCCAGGACCTGCAGCTGTATACACAGGCAGTGTAACAGTGATGTGTTTACTAATCTCGCAGCTAGAAAGCAACGTATTGTATCTAGTGATTTTTACAGCAAATTCGGGAGAGTTTGCTTAATCGCAGCTTCGTACATTTGGAAACTTGTATAGCTAGAGTGGCAAACAGTCGAGACTTCGATCTCTAGCGATTTTGATAGAAACACATCTCTGGTTATTTTACATCAAATCTCAGGTTAATACATTTGCGAGTGTCAACTCGCCTGAGAAAATCGCAGGATTTTCAAAATCGCAGTTTGATACATTTACCCCCAGTAGACAAAACACAACATACTGGAGACACTTGTACAGTCTCCTGATCAGTTTCACAAGTCACCGATAAAGGTAGTAAATTCTTTGGTATTGATATTTCAGTTCCCATCTCTGATATATACTCATTACCACCTTTTACCAGAGCTTCTAATCTCTCAAACCTACATTCGCCAGCACCAACTTTGCTACACCCAACACTGCTTTCAACTCACCAAATGCAGGCATCTATAAATGTCTGGTGTGCAGATGAGTGCATGTCCAAAATGGCGCTGGGAAGCAATCATCATTTGTAGGGAGAGAACGAATGATACTCCGCTCACTGGTATTCGCATGACCTGCTCCTTAGTCTCAATCCACTGTTTTCAGTCTACATTTCTGGACCATTCTAATATTCTATGTAAGCAAACAAAGAAAAAAGGTAAGTGCTGATAACAGTCTAAAATTCAAATAGTCATGAATGCAGATGAATACAATAAAATGAATACATTTATTAATTAACCTTAAAATATAAACATCTATAAAATAATATTCAATATCCTAACTAATGTTTACTAGATATCATGAACTCTACCTTTGGTTGGAGCAACACATAAACACCCTCTTGTGGAGTTAGATGTAACTGAAATGAAATACTGTATTAAATTGCAGTCAATGAGTTTCTGTTCAGCACCCAATAGTGTATTTACTATTCTGATCTCAACTTGGATATTAAATTAGTCCAATTAAAGATGTAGGAATTGTTTATACTTCTCCAGTCCTGTATGTAGAATCTGAGGCGGAGCCACTGCGTATTGTCAAGTTGGGCAACACCTCCTCCAGAATCCCATGAACAGTCATCTGCTACGCCCAAATTAGGATCCCTTCACTTTTCCAAATTTGATGACAATGTTGTAGATAATGATGGACATTTGCAGGTGTTTGAACTATAGACTCCATGATTTGCCCAATAAGGATCAGGGGTCAGGTATTTGGTTCCCACGCTAGAAGGCAAAGCAGTGGAGGCCTATCACGGAGTGGTCTCAGTGGACTGTGCAGACTATGACGTGATAAAAGGGCCCTCCTTAAGATCTTTGTTATTTCCCTGGAAATCTACCAGTAGAAGTTTCGGGACTTGGCTAAAAGCCCTCACATCAATCATGAGTAATTTGCCAACCATTAGCGGCAGTTGGCATTGAGATGGATTAATGGATCGGGCTCCAAGTCCTGGGAAAAATTAGTGGAGTTAATGTGCAGAGAGCAGTTTGACCACCGGTGCACATTGGAAGTGAAGGAATGTGTATTGAACAGTAGCCCAGCAACCATGGAAGCAGCAGCCCAATTGGCAGACAAGTATGTGGCAGTTTGGCCACACTGGCAGAAGTGCCAGTCTAGCACCCAGCCCCAAAGGCCTGTATGAATTGGAGGACACCCCTCTTCTGTTAATCACCCCTCCCAAGTAAGTACCAACAAAGCCGGGTGCTTCTAGCCAGCCGTGCTTTGTCCTGTCCCTGGAAGTTGTCAGAGCCCCGGAGAGAAAGTGTTATGGCTGTGGTAAAATCAGCCACCTGAGGATGAACTGTCACAACCAAAGCACCCCAGACTTGTGCCCCTAATCCAAGTCCTAGGGCCCCAGCTGACTTGTCTAACTGGTGGAGGGGAGCACAAAGAGAGTGTTCCCACACAAGCCAGTCCAGAGGAGTGTGGCGGTGAGGAAAGTGTCTCAGCAGAGAGAGTCATTTGCTGGACCAAAACAGCTGCTTAATAACAGCCTTCAAATGGGGCACTCCAATGGACAAAATATTGATATTATAATGAATAGATTCTGTTAAATATTCCTTTATTAGTTATATTCTTAAAACATTCTAATAGTGAAATATAAAAAGTGAATAGTGGATCAAACTGATTGGAAATAAAACTGATAAAATGGACAATATTAATTGTCCAACCGCGATACTACTCCTATCAGCTACTGAACTTTTTCTTATTTCCATAAACATTTATCATAGGATTGGTTCCAGTAGGTAATCAATTCCCTGGTCCTCTATTTTATAGTAGTGCCTTGCAATTAACCTCTTCTAATTAGATAGTATAATCGGACTGGAGCAGCACGGTGGCTTAGTGGTTAGCTCTTCCGCCTCGCAGCGCTGGGGTCATGAGTTCAATTCCTGACCATGGCCTTATCTGTGTGGAGTTTGTATGTTCTCCCCGTGTTTGCGTGGGTTTCCTCTGGGTGCTCCGGTTTGCTCCCACACTCCAAAAACATACTTGTAGGTTAATTGGTTGCTATCAAATTGATCCTAGTCTCTGTGTGTGTGTGTGTGTGTGTGTATATGTTAGGAAATTAGACTGTAAGCTCCAATGGGGCAGGGACTGATGTGAGAGTGAGTTCTCTGTACAGCATTGCGGAATTAGTGGCGCTATATAAATAAATGGTGATGATGATGATGGCTCCTCTCCTTGCTTGTTATGGGACCAGTGCCATATATATACCAGGACAAAGTAGGTGGAATTTTATTAAGCCCACTCATCTAAATTTCTTTGAGCGCAGATATTATTAAAATATAAGTGAGCCCTATAGTGGTTATAGGAATTAGCTCTACAAGATGTGTGAGCATATAATACAACTCTCAGGAGGGACTGTACCTCCAACCTTAATTGAATATTGTAGTTTGTCTAAATACACTGAGTGGATTTCATTATTGGGCAGCACTCCTATACAACCGTGCTGATTACATCTGCTATTCCCCTCATGCAGCGTGATCTATATCACTTATCCCCTCTTATATATCAGGACTGAGAATACATTAAACTCGAAATACCGGAGAGACACCATCAGTGATTACTGTGTGGTTCTTGTGAACATAATTAGAGATGTATTTGGTACATATATCCTGCTCAAAATAGTAAGGGAAAAACCCTTCCTGGCCAGTATGCAAAATGACTCTTTGTAAACGGCACAAAATTTAATAAGGTCCGTATGTTGCTATTATCGTACTTGTAGTTTATAGCGATATTAAGGCCCTATGCGGATCTGTACAAGCAGCATTGGAGGGGTCTACACTCGTGATTTCTAGTCTGAGGTGGTGAGGCTATCTAAGTGAAACTACCAGAGGAGAAATATTTGTTAGGACTAGTGTCCACTACTTTTTCCCTTACTATTTTGAGCAGGATATATGTACCAAATACATCTCTATTTATGTTCACAAGAACCACACAGTAATCACTGATGGTGTCTCTCCGGTATTTCGAGTTTAATGTATTTTCAGTCCTGATATATAAGGGGATAAGTGATATAGATCACGCTGCATGAGGGGAATAGCAGATGTAATCAGCACGGTTGTATAGGAGGGCTGCCCAATAATGAAATCCACTCGGTGTATTTAGACAAAACTACAATATTCAATTAAGGTTGGAGGTACAGTCCCTCCTGAGAGTTGTATTATATGCTCACACATCTTGTAGGGCTAATTCCTATAACCACTATAGGGCTCACTTATATTTTAATAATATCTGGGCTCAAAGAAATTTAGATGAGTGGGCTTAATAAAATTCCACCTACTTTGTCCTGGTATATATATGGCACTGGTCCCATAACAAGCAAGGAGAGGAGTCCTATTATACTATCTAATTAGAAGAGGTTAATTGCAAGGCACGATTATAAAATAAAGAACCAGGGAATTGATTAACTACTGGAACCAATCCTATGATAAATGTTTATGGAAATAAGAAAAAGTTCAGTAGCTAATTGGAGTAGTATCGCGGTTGGACAAATAATATTGTCCATTTTATCAGTTTTATTTCCAATCAGTTTGATCCACTATTATATTTCGCTATTAGAATGTTTTAAGAATATAACTAATAAAGGAATATTTAACAGAATCTATTCATCATAACATCAATATTTTGTCCATTGGAGTGCCCCATTTGATCATTTATTTTCTTTTCTCTAACTATGTTCCAAAGCAATTCAGTGATCGGGTGCACCTGTCCTTAAGGTGTATATTTAATGCTAATAAAGCCAGATTGGTACGCACACCTGTGAGGAAGTGTATAGATTACCTGGTGTGGTTTTACTTCTCAGTTGTAATAACAGCCTTCACCAGCAGCCACAGCATCAGCCAGCCCAGAGGAAAAGACTAAAGCTGCTAAATCTTCAAGAACCAGATAGCTCTTTGCCTCTAGAAAGACTATGTCCTCTAGCAGCGCAGAGAATGTTGTCTCCAGCCAATCTGTTCTTGGGGTGCCCGGTGATGCCCCTATCTCTAGCAGTGTGCCTGCTTCAGCGGTGAGTATAGCTGACCACAGTGACCTCCCTTTGACTAACCCTACTTTCACTGAATCTAGTAACCCCCAACAAAGAGCCCCCCTGCAGAGTGTCCCGACTTAGACAATAGTGAGGGCCTTAGGAAAGAGTTCAGGGAAGCTAAGCTCTCTGATACCTTGCTGGAAGGCAAAAGGTGCCAAGCTGGAAGCAGCCTTTCAGGGAGGGAGGTGGGGAGTGTAACCTGGCATAAAGGCGGGTAGCCAGAAAGGAAAATGGGGATGGATCAGTTTGGGAACAAGTTCAACTGGTGGTCCCACAGAGCTTTCGAGTGCACAGAATTCCTATGGCTGGGCACCAGGGGAGAGACCGAGCACTGAAGCGTCTGACACAGAAATTTTTATGGCTTGGAATACCGGAGAGATGTAAGTACCATAATGGGTGTCAGTTGCATAGGTGCTGCAGTGCCCATGCTCCCCCCAGTAGTTTGGCTTAGAGATACATCCTCACTGTGGTGGATTATGCCACAAGGTACCCTGAGGGTGTGGCTCTGACCTCCTTAACTGTGGAAAAGGTAGCAGACATGTTGCTAGGAATATTTAGAAGAGTAGGTTTCTCTATTGAGATCGTAACCGATTAAGGGACGCAGTTCATAAATGAACTGGTCCGGTGTCTCTGGATAAAGTGTGGAGTAAGGTAACTCTGTACCGCCCCCTACCGTCCCCAGACTAATGGACCTTGCAAGCAGTTCTACGGCACTCTGAAGTATATGGATACAGGCATATGTAACCTTGAAGGGGGGGACTGGGAATGCTGCCTGCCACACCTCTTCTTTGCTTTTCAAGAGGTGCCTCAATAGTCTACCAGTTTTTCCCTCTTTGAATTGCTATATGGCCTTAGAATCTGGGGACCTCTTGATCTTTTCCGGGGGTCTTGGGTAGGGGAGCTACCCACCCAGGATGTCTCTGTGGTAGACTATTTGTTAAAGTTCAGAGATCGGTTAGAGAATCTCATGGGGCTCATGCAAGCTAAACTAGTGTAAGTGCAGACTAAGCAGAAGACGATATGATCAGGGCGTGCACCAGAGGCTGGACAGAAGGTTCTTTTTCAGGGGCGCAAGCATAAGTACAAATTCCAGACTGCATGGGCTGGACCAGACACAGACTCAAAATGCCTAGTGATATCACCTATGTGGTGTTATTTGATAGTGACGGTGGGCAGCAGCGGACCTACCACATAAACATGCTAAGGGCATATCACAAGTGTGTGGAGATAATAACTGCGGTTTGCTGCTTACCAACTGAGGAACGAGGAAGTGATCCACTACCTGACCTCCCACTTCCTCTACACCACCTTCACTTCTGGATGCCAGAGGTGAAGGTGGTGTAGTGGATGTGGGCTGTGATTAGCAGTTGAGTTCCCGCACGATGGAGCAGCTGGAGGCCGTACTGCAGCCCTTTGTGACTAAGTTTAGTAGGGAATCTGGCCGGACTTCCTTGGTATGCACCATGTGGATACTGGTGTGCATAGGCCAATTAGGCAACCTGCTTATCAGGTCTCCCCAGAGGCCCAGGAGTGCATATACAAAGAGGTCCAGGAAATGCTTGAGCTAAGTCATCCAGCCAATGTGCAGGCCCTTGGCGTCCTCCATTGTATTTGATCCCTAGAAGAACAAAAGACAACACAGCTTTGGATAGATTATCACTGGTTGAACGAGGTTACCTTGTCTGATGCCTATCCTCTGCCCCACATTTACACTCTGTTGGAAGCGTTAGCTGGAGCAAAGTATATTTCAACATTTGACTTAAGCAATAGGTATTGGCAGATAGCACTGACCCCAGAGGCCCAAAAATAATAGGCGTTCATCACCCCATTTGGCCTGTTTGGGTATATGTCCATGTCATTTGGGATAAAGAGCACGCCAATCACCTTCAAGTGTGTGGCTGATTACCTGCTGGAAGGGTGTAAAGGCTTTGCTCCGGCTTACTTGGACGACATTGTTATTTTCAGTAAGTCCTGGGAGGACCATCTGAAACATGTAGGGCAGATCTTGGGGAAAATATAGTTTGCAGGTTTGATTATCTGAGCAGACAAGTGTCAAATGGGGATTTCAGAGGTACAGTACCTGGGGCATCGTTTGGGGAGATGTAGGGTTAAGCCAGAACCAGCAAAGGTAGAGGCAATCTGAAACTGGCCCAGCCCATAACTCAAAGACAAGTCCTGGCCTTCTTAGAGACTACAGAGTACTACAGATGTTTTGTCCCAGACTTTAGTACTGTAGTGAAGCCCCTGACAGATCTCACTAAGAGGAAACTCCCCAAAGTAGTGGACTGGACACCCGCTTGTGAGCTGGCATTTTAGTCATTAAAGGAAGCCTTGGTTGTGCTCCAGTACTGTTGGTGCCCAATTATGACTTTATTGTGCCAACTGACACGTTAAAGTATGGACTGGGAGCAGTTCTCAGCCAGGTCGGGCCAGATGAGCAGGTGCACCCTGTGGCCTATTTGAGCAGGAAATTGCAATTCAGAAAGAATGTTTGGCCATTGTTTGGGCAGTGAAGAAACCTCAAACATATTTGTTTTGATGACATTTTACTGCGGTGACTGACCATAACCCATTTAAGTGGCTACAACACACCTCAGGTGAGAATGGCAGAATTTTATGGTGGAGCCTTGCACTTAAAATTTATGACTTTCATATTCACAAGCAAGGAAAAGCCTACAGCATTGCAGATGGACTGTCTTGGCAGGTAGAGCCAAATCCCTGGGTTACCTCCGGTAACCCCAAGAAATTGCGGAACCAGGAGCCAAATCGCAAAGATTTGGCCCGCTGGTAGACCACATGGACAAGGGGGTAGGAGTGCGGCTGAATCACTAATAAATACCCTATTGTATCAATTTAATTCAATTAGTGGCCCAGTTCTAAGTTCCATGAGGAGCCTAGTGGTGGAAGCGAGATTCTCCTACAACTGTCACAGTGTAATATGATTTCCTCACTTCATTCTTTTGCATATTCTTTTTGCCTTTCCCATCAGGCAACTGAAGTTCAAATTGTCTGCTTGCTTAGGAATCACATATATCGTATATGCTAATGAAGGCCACATTCCCCCATATGTAACCTTATAGAATTATAATGACTAGGTGACAAATTTTCTAAAAAACATAGTATTGCAATAATTTAGTTTGTCACTTGATGGCAGCAAAGCCACATTAGGATTGCCAGGCACTATAGTGTTGTAGAACCACAGTTAGACACTGGATAGCAGCAGATTTGTAGAAGGATTCCCAGATTTAAAAGTTATGCTGTGAAGGGAAAGATTTTAACCCTTAGTGGTAGAGGATGGCATTCCCCTAACAGATTCCTGAGAGGGGAAATCAGAGAGAAGTCTACTCAGAAGGACCCAGAAGGAAAGTGTTCTGTGGCGCTCTGACCTATAAGTTGCAGCTCTATGGCTGATGTGGGTGCAGGCAGTAAATGTGAGATCCCCGCAGTGACCGAGAATGGTGGAACAAATGAGGTGACATAGACCAGGTCACGTGAAGTGGCGACTCCCGTTTCCAGGGCCGCTACCTCTGGAGAGTTTTGGCTGTTTGTGAGCTACCAAGGGAGATAGAGCAGCAACTTGAAGGTGCCCTCGGCTTGGTCTGCAAGGTTTGTGCTGGGGCTAGATATTTGCAGTAATCAGGAGCAGTCAGCTTTACTGAGCTCAGGTCGGGATCAGAAGGGCTTCACAAAGCCATAGAGCACAGGCCAGAAAGGCCGCTGGCTGCCAGGCTCCAAGGGCGTGCTAGGCCCCAAATGTTGCAAGTAGGAGGTATGTCCCCCTGAAAATTTGAATGAAGCTTTGGATCAATCAGTTTTTTATTGTGTCCTAATTGACACTTATCTTTATTAAATTTTTTCATTCTAATTATGTGCTGGTATATGCTGATAATTATGTATTGTAATCATTGTATTTATCTCATATTTTGATTATTTAGTGTTTTATATTAACAATAGTGCTTAAAGATGTTTTTATTACATTGACACTTATATTATAAGATAAATAACGTGTATGAGATTAGATTTCCTAATTTTTAATATAGAAGTACTTTAATTCTGGAGTCAGAATCAGAGTTTGAAACTAAAGGAGAAGTCTGTACTTACTCTGCATTACTTCTTTAACTGCACTGGGGATTGCAACTAGGTATTTCATTAAATTTTCTCAAATTTGTTGCCTTTTTCTCTTAAATCGCAATGTTTAACAAATTGCTTTTTGTTGTGAACATAGAGAACAGTTATTTATAAGGTTTAACCCATCACATAAATGTGGGGAACAAGGCCTAAACCATAACTGCAGTGTAAATATGGTATAGCAAATCAATCCATTGATAAGATTTAACAAAATAGGTTTACATGTATTTTAATCATTTTTTTTGGTTTCTTTCAGCACCCATGGAGGAATCCCCAAATTGGCCTCCCCCACCAGCAACTGTGGGTGAGCTTATGGCCTACATGGTCCAATTTGTGGCGGACATGGAAGACTTCCACAACCAGCAACGCCAATTGATAGGTGATTTGCAATTTAAATTGGCCTACTGGGCCTCATTTTTGTAAATATTTTTTGATTTGTGTTTTTTTATTTTAATGTACATATTTGTTGATTTTTTGTACATAGTGGTTTGACATTACAAAAGTTTTAAAATATATAAGTTGTTTAAAAAAACACATTGGTGTGTGTGTCTTTATTCTTCTAATTACCCAACATGTGGGTGTAATGAAAAAAGAGAAAGTATATAATATTCCGAAAAGAGTAACATTTAAATCAGATGGTTTGTTTTGCTAGCATCATTTCGCTAGCAGAAAAGGTTTTGAATTGCTCTTTGCATGTCATCCAAAAGGAACATGTGCCCTCCACCAACAAGCCACCCCTATAAGAGGCATGGCATCTGTAGGCCCTGTGTGCAAGATAAAGTCCAAAAGGTCAAACGCCCTAGCTAGTTCACAATTTCCCCAAATCATGTGTCATTGTAGTGATAGTCCAAGGTTACGTTCAAGTGTCAGAGCAAAGCCAGTCACACATTGAAGAGAACATCGAAACTGTACCCAGAAGTGGCGTCAGTGGTGTAAGGCAGAAGTGCAAGCGATGCAAAGCTCCATGGTACTGGAGTGTGGTGAGCGACCTGTTTGGATAAAGCTGAGTACATCACATAATCTGTATGCCGTGGATCAAGATGAAAGTCAGTTTGCAAGCAATGTTGCATTTAACTCCAAGGAAACTGTCCCCTACAATCCCCCCCCCTTAGTCCATTCATAGTAATAAATGACAGCACACACATAATAATGTGCATGTTAACTGTGGGCCCTGAGGCTTTTCGAAAGTTCCCTCCAAAAAATGAGTTCTTTACAATACAGGATTGTAAAAAACCCACCTTTTTCTTAAAGCCTTTCAGTCTCCCACTTAACTTCCTACCTTATCTTCTACCTCAGTCTCCCTACTCTCCCTCTCTCCCCTGCGTTTCTCTGTCTGTCCACCCCTCCCCTTAGATTGTACGCTCCTCTGAGCAGGGCCAACTTTCCTCCTGTTTCCACCACTTTTAACTCTGCTCTCCAGCTACTTAGCCCTCCCCCTCGAGGGTCCTCCACCCCCGTCCCCTCTCGCTCCCTCCTCCCCCCTCTGGGGGTCTCCCTGTCTTCAGCGCCCTCCTTCTTGGGCCCCGTCGTTTGCGGATCCTCTCTCCTCCTTCCCCGCCCTCTCTAGCTGTGCATTGAGCTTACTGAGTTACTGTGCTTACTGTTTACTGTACTGTGCTGTCTCCCATTGTATTGTAATTCGTTTGTCCCTGTACTGCGCTACGGACACCTTGTGGCGCCTTATAAATAAAAATTAATAATAAATACAGGATAACTAGGAGGGCATATTTTACAATGTGGTTGAGCGTGTAGAACAAATCAAAATTAAAAAATGAAACCATTGTGTGAAGTTCCTGCGTTTCTTGTTAGCATAATGATTCCAGTCCACACAATAGTTATGTTTGGTATTTGAATTCATGGCTGCTGTGTTGTGAGTCCAAAATGCTAACAAGTGAGCTACCTGTGAGATTGGTATTTTGTGTGTGATTTGTGTGAATAATGAAGAGTACTATTAAGTGTCAGTTGCCTGTGTAGCACGCATGCTGTATTGTTGGTGTTCTTTGTGTTTTTCAAGTCTCAGGTTGGGCTAGTGGGTAGCACTCCCACTGTCCATAAAATCATTCATGAGTTCTAATCCAGACAGAAACCCTTTATCTGTGTGGAGGTTGTATATACTCGTGTGTGTGTGTGTGTGTATCCTTTATGGAAGAGTATGCTATGCATTTTCTTGAAAACCCAGATGTATTAATAGTACAACATACATTTTTATCGACTCATTATGTATGTGCTTTTAATGTAGCCATATCCATGCATTTTGCGTACTATACGGCGATTTGAAATCCAAATCACAGAAAGGCCTTCAGCAATGTGTGTTTTAGTTAAAAGTGTGTATTACACTAATTAATAGCAAACGAGAAACATCGTTCAGAGTGTACCACATCATTGTTATTTGCCACTGATTAATCAATACAGAGCTATCCTGTGAAAATAAGCCCCAGGCATTATGTTTTGTCACGTGTAAACAAACTATTCGGCCCTCCCACATTGGGCATGACATATACATTGCTTAGCTTCCCGTCAATCTCTTGAGATCTGTCGCTTGTGCTTGTACCATGTTTAAAGATCCGCAGGTGGGTGTATTTGTTTGCGTTTGCGCTGCTTATTTCCATCCCTTAAGTGTAGAAGACTACAGGAGGGTGTGTTTTTGCAGTTTAAGGTTCTTATTTCACTAGCGTAAGTGTCGGCGTTACTCAAAGTATGCAACGCAAATATGGTTGCATTTCCATACCTTGATGAATCGGGCCCAGAGACTCTCAAAATGACCTTTCTTTCTCCTTTACTATGGCTCACAATACATCTATGCTCAAAAATCAACCTCTGACCATCCAGTGATTGCCCTTTCCCTAGCATTCTGGGATCAAACTAACAAATGATATGAGTAAGCTTCCTTCCCTAGTCCATTTATTACACTATTCGATAACAAACTTTTCATACCAGGTCATCAACATTGCACAAATGAAACATGGCTGGCAGGCGGTTTTCAATATTTAAGAAAAGAAAGAAGAATTTTGGACACTTGACTACAAATTGCGGAATGTTTTGACATATGGCAAGTTGTGCAGATGGTTTGCCACCAACAGCTACTTTGTTCATACACAGTAATGTTTTATCACTTATTGTGATTCTTTATCTGCTTGACTCCCAAAAATACTTGCTTCTCCCTCATCTTTCTTGTTTCTTTTTTCCCCCCAGTATATTATTATGATATTTTTTAATAAGATTATATCCATTAATTTACAACAAAAAAGAGTCATGTACTGTTCTTTCTTTTTACAGGTCTGATCACTTGAAGCACATAATGCTTCATTGCATGTAGCAGACTTTGCCAGTTTTAGTTTGTATCAAAAGAATTACTTATTACTATGTTTCCTTACATCAAGTCCCCAGTGAAAAGGATGTGCAACTTCTATGCAATGACGTATTACAAGGTTAGTAAAGATTTGTGCTATTCATCTCAATACATGGTAAAGATGGTTATCATTTGTTATAAAGAAACAGTTCCTCCTGTGTTTTTTTTTTCATCTCCTTGGTAACTCTGATGATGGTACTCTGCTAATGAAAACCCACCAGCTGTCTCTTCTCACTGAGCTTGAATCTCTTTTTCTTGTAATCTCTTGTGCTGAGCTAAATTGAGAGATTGGTTTTGTGTGTAAGGATTGGGGTAAATAATGCATATGCTTATTTTTTTCAATCCATCAGGAGAACCTGAGGATGCAGGCTATAGCAATCAGCTTCTGCATTGATGATGTTGTCAATCTGTCAAGTGAAACGTTCATGCACTGGAAACTCTAGTACTGTGTTGAGGGGAGATAAGCACAGAACAAGAACCACTTCTTGAAGAAAAATATCAGTCAGTAAATATATTATGTGTATTACACACAGCTGAACTTTGCATTTTTGCATATTTATATCAATCTACAATAAATATTTGTTCTTATCTACTGCTGTACTGCATCCAGACTCTACAACAGTAGACATTAAGAGTGATCAGCAATTATTTACATTTATCTGTAAATAAACATGGTGGCACAGTGGTTGGCATTGCTATCTGACAGCACTGTGATCATGGGTTCAATTCCAAACATGGGCTTATCTGTGTGGAGTTTGTATGTTCTCACTGTATATGGGTGGGTTTAGTCCAGGTGCTCCAGTTTCCTCTCACAATCAAAAAAGTAGGTTAATCAGCTTCTGACAAAATTAATCCTAATTAGAGATGTTCACTGGCCCCTGTGTATTGGTTTTGGATCTGTATTAACTTCGTGTTGTTTGGTTTTGGTTTTGGCAAAACTGCCCTCCCTTATTTTGGTTTTGCTTTTGCTTTTGGATCTGTATTTTTTTTTTTTAAATTGCTAAAATATGCTAAAATCACATAATTTGACTCCTTTTTTGTTCCTACATTATTATCAACCTCAATAACACTAATTTTCAGTCATTTCCAGTGAATTTTGAACACCTCACAGGTCACAATATTATTTTCATCCACCTTTGGCCAAAGACTGCAGCGAGCTGGCTGGATACTAAGCCACAGAGCAATGGCACAAACACATGACAGTACGCAGCATATGTTGGGAACATTGTCACACAACAGTGGCAGAAAATAAAAGTGTTGGAATTGTCCTTGGGCCCTCCCACCCACCCTTATGTTGGATATTAAAAAGGATATGTACAATTTAACAAAGCAAGCACTGCAGCGACAAGGAGTGCCAGTTTTGTGGCTGAAGTGTTTGGTTTGTTTGGGCCCCCACAAAGCAAGCTACCAATAGCTTAGCTGCCTTAAGCCCAACAGTGATGTCAATAAACTCTACAGTGGCAAGATGTTGTTGTCATCATCCTCAACCTCATCAGTGTGAACATCATCCTCACGCAATATTAATTCATCCCCACTGGAATCCACCATTACAGAAGTCTTTGTACTTTTATGTAATTGGCAATAAAGACCTTCCTTGTGTAATTTGTAGTTCATTTTGATGAACATCATCTTTTACACATTTTTAGGAAGTAGCCTCCTACGTCAATCGCTGACAAGGTTCCCGGCTGTGCTGAAAACTTTCTGAGTATACACTGGAGGGTGGGCAGCAAAGCAAGTTTATACTTGGGTCTCCAAATTGCCTTTTTTTCCTCCTAGTATGTAAAGCATGTCTAACATGTCTATTTGTATGCTGTGATTAAAATAATCCTCCACCATTCTTTGGATGTTGATAGTAGGATCAGGTGGAGTTACGGCAGAGGTGTCACAAATTTTGGGCAATTCTTTTGGACCAGACCATATGTCAAAATGTTGTGCTGACTCATCTATATCCCCAATGGGTGATATAGTATGACAGCTGTCACCCAGTCACACAGCAGATCACAGACGCCATGGCGACTATGTAAGTATTAGATCTGCATCCAATATCCAACATTAATACAGCAGGTTTTAGACAGTTATTTGAGGTTCTGTGTACCCGTTACCAAATTCCATCTCAACACCATTTTACTAGACAAGCAATTCCTCACCTGTACCAGGAGGTTACAAAAATGAAAATTACAAAATGCCATTCTACCCACTGTACACTTAACCAAAGATATGTGGACAAGCGAACCTGGGAAAACTAAAGATTATATGACTGTGACAGCCAACTGGGTTAGTGAATCTTCTTCAGCATTAGGAAGAGCAGCAGCATCTAACAAACAATACCAGATCTTTCAGAGGCAGGCTACTCTGTGTATCACCTGCTTCACTAAGGGGCATACAGTTGACAAACTGTTTGAAAAACTAAGGGATATTATTGCAACATGGCTTATCCCGCTTGGACTCTCCTGAGGATATGTGATTTCTGATAATGCCATTAATATTGTTAGAGAATTACAGCAGGTAGAATTCCTTCACGTTCACTGTTTTGCTCACACAACAACTTGGTGGTACAAAGCTTTTTAAAAAAGCACAGTGATGACAATGCAGGAAAAGCTTTCAATGTCCCAAAATGTTTAGGGTAATTTTTGGCATTCTGCAACAGCATGTAGGAGATGGCAGCAACTGCAAGAAGAATAAAATTTGAGTGCGGATGTACTTTAGTCCAGCAAAGTAGAAAATACTTGTCATGTTGTGCAACGTGCTGAAACCACTCAAAGTAGTCATCTGTGAAGTGAGTTCAGACATTATTAGCTTGAGTCAAGTGATTCCCCTAATTAGGCTTTTGGAAAAGCAGCTAGAGAAATTGAAGGAGGTCATGAAATAAAGCAATTCCGCTAACTATGCTGGACTTGTAGATCAAGTACATTATTCGCTTCGTCAGGATCCAAGAGTTATCAACACCTTAAAATTAGATCACTACATTTTGACAACTGTGCGAGTTAGAACAACATTTTGACATTGTGACAGCTCTGCCGTAAAATGAACTACAAATTACACAAGGAATGCCATTACCGGCAATTACATCAGAGACTTCTTTGATGGTGGATTCCAGCGGGGATAAATTAGCATTGTGTGAGGATGATGTACACACTGATGAGGGTGAGGATGATGACAGTGTACATTGCAGGTGCTGAGATTAAGCTGAGAGAAAGGAGCTAGCTGATGTAGGTATGCGTGTTAATATTTTGGGTAGAAAGGCATATTGGCAATTTTATGTTTTTCTACTGTACAATAAACTTTCCCTTTATTAGAGAGGTGTTTTTTTCTTTACCAATGTAAAATCTTGTTTTTTGGAATTCAGTTTTAAGAACTTAAAGCCACTATGCTCTTGAGTATAGGCTTTAGTAGATAATGTAGAAGGACTAGTATCATCATGACTGGTGCCAGCAGCTGGTTGCCGTATCGATGACGCTGAGCTATGGCGCTGGAGACTGACAAGAACACTGCCACCCCTGTTTCTATGTTAGCAATGGCACAGAGCAATGTGACTGGAGACTGGAAAGTGACAAGGACACTGCCACCCCTGTTTCTGTGTCAGCTATGGCACTGAACAATGTCACTGGAGACTGATAAGAACATTGCCACTCCTCCTGTTTTCTGTGTGAGCTTGTCAGGAATCCGCTAGGATGAGTGAGATCCTGCTAGTCTCGACTGGAATTGGCAAGACTCCACCCAGAGCCGCACAGTCTAACAGAGCGGAAGGTTTTCACCAGGGATCCCCGCAAGGGAATTTGGGCTTTGTAGCTTCCACCCTGCAAGTTGCGGCCCTCTAGGGAAGTTCCAGGTGAGACGTGATAGAGAACTGGCACGAGAGATGAGGGTAATCCCCAAGTAGTACTTGGGGCAGGATGAGATGATGCTGGGAGACAATATGCTTGGAGAAGTAGAGAGCAGGAATCTGCAGCAATTACCACTAACAAGTGGAGCAGATGAATGACGATCTAGACAGCACACTAGAGAGAAGGGAGCGATGATCCATGCCAGATACCACTAACAAGTGGAGCAGGTAAGCAGAGATCAGCGGCAGTGTACTGGATAGGTAGCGGGTGATGATAAACAGCAGTTACCACTAACGAGTGGAACAGGTAAGCAGAGATCAGCGGCAGTACACCGGATAGGTAGCAGCCGAACACCATGCGGAGGAGAGGGAAGCTGCTTCCAGGCCAATAGTAGACACGTGGAACCAGCCCTGATAGGTGAGGGGAGGAGCCTTATAAAGGGATATCAGGAGGGTACAACCAATGGGAGAACAGGGCAGGTAGAACAGTTGCAGCACCACCGCCGCCATGACAGCCGGCGAGGAAAGCGAAAAATCAGGAGTAGGGTAGGCGCTCCGGTCCTCCTGTTTCTGTATGAGCAATGGCACACAGCTATGTCTCTGAAGACTGATAAGAAGAACACTATCACTCCTCCTGTTTTATGTGTGAGCTATGGCACTTAGCAATGTAACTAGAGAGTAACAAGGACACTGCCACCCCTCCTGTTTCAGTACGAGCAATGGCACACAGCTATGTCACTGGAGACTGATGAGAACACTGCCACCCCTCCTGTTTTCTGTGTGAGCTATGGCACTCAGCAATATGACAGGAGAGTGACAAATACACTGCTGCCCCTCCTGTTTCAGTATGAGCAATGGCACACAGCTATGTCACTGAAGACTGATAAGAAGAACACTGCTAATCCTCCGATTTCTGTATGAGCAATGGCACACAGCCATGACACTGGAGACTGATAAGAAGAACACTGCCACCCCTCCTGTTTCTGTATGAGCAATGGCACACAGCTATGTCACTGGAGACTGATAAGAGCACTGCCACCCCTCCTGTTTCTGTATGAGCAATGACACACAGCTATGTCACTGGAGACTGATAAGAAGAACACTGCCACCTCTCCTGTTTCTGTGTGAGCAATGACGCTGAGCAATGGCACTATAGACTGCCAAGAACGCTGCTACTCTTTCTGTGTCTGTCTCTGAGATGGCGCGGGATCTCCGTGGTCAGAAGAGGCGTGGTCAAGGAGCTGTTTGAATGTGCCATTACAGGAACCACAGTTAGAATCCCTGCAGCTGCTGGATGAGATCATAGGAAAAAAGGAGCAACCTTGGAGGATGGGAGCTTTAAAGTAAGAACAGGACTCGGGTCAGGATCTAATCATTAAAATATATTAAGAAAAGGAGGATCTAGGAATGAAGGTGTGTCCATCCAGGAGCAAAAAGGAAGGGAGAGTAGTGACACTACTAGTGGGGAGGTAAAAAGCAATGGAAAAAAATTAAATGTGAAATACTATATTCACATTACATTTGTTTACTTATTACTAGCACTGTATTTGGATATGGGGTTTATTAGAAATGTTAGTATATAAAATTGGGCATTTATAGAATTAAAATAGGGTTTAAAACTATAAGTGCAGACATTTATTGTAGGTATAAGCAGATCTTGCAAACCCACTGGAAACTACTCACTGTGCAATAATCTTTGTTACAGCCCTGTGCATTTATCTTCATGAACAGCTTTGTCAATCCACTCAAAAATAGGTTGTTTTGATCTTTCATATTATAAGATATGGGGGATGAAGTGATTAGGGTATATATGTGTTGAAAATCCAAATTTATATAGGGTGTAAAGTCTAATAATATATAGATATTATCAACATGTGGCATTAAATAGTGAGTTGCAAACTTAACTTTAAATATCTCTCTTAGTACAATTGGTATTAATAGAAAGACATGATTATCAATGTGTGTCAGCAATAAACATTATAATATTGACATGGTGGTCAGTCAGCCACAATGGATGAAGTCTTATGCATCATAATATCATATGCATTTCCTATGTTAGGTGTTTGGAAATGTTCACGCTATACATAAACAGTAAATCTAGTGCTGCATATTGCCAGGATTATCCTGCTGTGTGGCCAGTGTCTTTTTTGCCCAGCGTAGCAGAGAATTCCCATAAAGTCAGATTATTTTCGTTATAATGACTCTATTTTGTGCCATTCTCTATAATTGACATGTGCCAGCAAGTAAACACTCAAATCAAGTAAATTCCGAGTGAATACAGTGTTTGTTCTTAATCCATGTGTATCACTAGAAATAGAAATGTTTTAATTTTCATATGCAAAGGCTAAGATTCCTATTTTAGCCATATAGTTAATTTAAATTGTTGTGCGAAAAACAAACAAACAGGTGTAGCCGAGGGGTTTTATGTTTATGCCCTACAGTGAAAGAAATTCTTTAAACAATTTGCTATACATACAACAATTTGTGTACATATATATATATATATATATATATATATATATATATATATATAGATAGATACATGTGAATGTATATATATATATATATATCTATATATATATATATATATATGTGTGTGTGTGTGTGTATATATATATATATATATATATATATATATATATATATAGATATATAGATATATCTATATATGTATATATATATATATATATATATATATATATATATATATATATATATATATGTGTGTGTGTGTATATATATATATATATATATATATATATATTATTATTATTTTTTTCAGTCTACAGCTGCACAGCAATGTAAGAGACCAGGCAGAAGTGGAGCCTAGAGAGTGTTGAAATCATACTTTATCTGTGTTAGACATCAGTGTATCTGGACTGCAGCTTTGTCAGTCGAAGAGGGTAAGAGTTGATATTTTATTTTTTAGGCTGAAACTTTCCCTAGGGTACCTACAGACATTGTACCAACCCTGCTCAAAAACATCTTCTACACAATACTAGACTTCGTCACAAGAAAGAACAGCAGCTAGTCTACTTTTGGAAATGCTCCCTATCTTCCATATTAAAAATTATTGATACTGGTCACACAATGTCTATCAATACCCTCATACAAGTGGACCATTAGGACATGGACATTAAAATAAAGGCTGCACCACTGGCAAAAATGTCTTCCATAGACTGCACACTAATCCCAAATTAGAAGTCTAATCTGACAAGCCTTGACCTCAGTTGCTTGCAACCCTTAACCAGTTTGCCTGAAAAACGAGCACTGTCAAATTACTACATGCATCGATACTAGCATGCAAACTTCACATTGCAAGTTTTTGGGTGTTTCTTTTGAAGCTATTACAATATTTAATTGACTTTGGCAAATGTGTTTAATAGATTGTAACAAATTACATATGTACAGTAATAGACTACAAATGCTTAGGCCATAAATTGTTTTTGCCAGGTTAAGCAGGGAGGCAAACTTTAAGTAGCATATTCTGCTCATTAGGCTCTAGGTTATATTAGTTGGTTCAGTGGTTTGCTTCCTGTTGTGTCTTTCTTTTCTGGCTGCTCATTCCCCTGAAAGTCAACCTACTGACCCACCTCAAGCCCAATGTAAAGGATAACTCTACTTAAAATGATTTTGCCTAATTAAAACATAGACTGGGCCCTACAGTTTAGTGTATTCAATCCAGATACTTGACATATGACAGGATCCTTTCCTCCCTATATGAAGCCAGAAACAGATGATGCTATGCACTCACAGTGCCTGGAAATGTGCCTCTCCCATAGAGTCCAAATGAGCATTCCTATATATACATGTATTACTAGTGATAGCAGTACTATCCTTAATGGGAAATATTGTTTTTGTTTAAAACCATTTCATATCCATAAACATTTTAGTCCGTTGTTTGAGACGTTAAACAAAAATCTAAATTTAAATTTGAATAAGAAATGAAAGCCAAAAAAGGGAAATAGGAAAGGAACATACATAATTTTAATTAGAATAAAAAAAACAATTGGTAAAAAAACACAATGGATACAACAATCAACAAAATAGATATGTACATCAGGGGCCTAATGAGGCGGTGAATGCTCACATCAAATCAAAATCATCCACTCATCAGAATAAATCACCACTATGTAAATATAAGCCTACAACCAAATCAGTGGAATCTTATAAATGTTTTCCACAGTACAGCACCAATGGGAGAAATAATAATACCCTTCACACTAATCAGCATCTAAAGTAAAATTTACTGCGGAGTCAATCTCAACAGATAATCTACACGGACCTTATATTATTCATCTAAATGATAATTTCCATAACTTTGCACGTATTATTCCTAATCACTGTAGCTCAGACAAACCTAGTTTTCTTACTGTAATTTAAAAACAAAATATCTCTGCTATTAAATTAACTATCCAAACCACCTCTGATACAATTACTTTGTCCTTCACCATTCACATTTCACTACAAACTACATTTAATCACATTCTACATGTAGATCAGTCTACTCATCCCTCTACATCGAAAACTAAAATGTCACTCACTGTAATGTATGGTGCCTGTTATTTAATAAATCTATATAACTTAAGGTCCAGTTTTCACCTATAGCAGGCCCTTTCCCATAGAGCTGTGTAAGCTCACCGATACTCAGTTGTTCCCCACTTAGTACAATTTTATAAATTGGTGTATACAAAGGATGTACTGAATACTAGTACACTGGATCAACACAGAGCAAATACCAGATCACAAATGTAACTGAATGCAAAAGGCAAAAAAGTCTAATGCACTCCATAGTAGTAGGGGCAACATACCGTGGTCAGGGCAGGCAGCAGTCAAGGACAATGAATAAACAGGCTAAGGTCAGTGCAGGCGGCAGACAAGAATACTCAATAAACAAGCAGGATCAAATTTTTATTTAAAAAAAAAAAATTACGTTATAACAGGCAATGATAGTGTGCTGCTGACAGCTTTGTAAAGCCACCTGAAATCAATCCAAATAAGTAAATCACCACAGCCCTCACAGTGCAGATCAGTGATGCTAAACACCTAAGTTTCAGGAAATTTAAATGATGTCAAGCCAAACAGTGGAAATAGGCTGAAATCTATTGGAATACCTAAAATTGGCACTGTTTTTATTCCAACCTCTGTTCATGACACCCATTCAACATATAACACTAATGGAAAATTTCTGCACTCCCACAGAACTGAGAGTCAGACCAAAGAACACTAATACATATATCCCACTGTTTTTACATATAGAGAAAGCAAAATATGTTATGGATTTTTATCAGGACAAATTCAAGTTTTTAAAAACACTTGTCCTTTCCCTGAAAACAATCATGAATTACAAAAAGAGTTTTGTAGCCATAGTGAAAAGACAGAAACAAGCTGTCTCAAACAGCAAAAATCTTCAAACATCGGGGACATTTCTACCCAGTTAAAAATAAACGCTGAGGATCCAGGATGAATCTGAATGTTAATGGGGCCTGAAAATCCCTTATCAGAAAACAGCCTATACTTGTCAGATCCTTGTGTGAAACAAACAGCATCCCTCTGAAGGGCATCTTCAGATACCAGGGTTAGTATACTAAACATTGTCTAATTGCAACTAATGACTCCCTTTCACCTACCTATCCACCAGGTGTCCCAGCCTTAAATAATTTACAAAGGTATATATCCATCAGATTCATGGAGATAGCTTCAAAAGCAAATTATGTATTCTATTCTCAGCTACACTAGGGGTTTACTGCCACACTGTGGCCAAATCTAAAACAGCAAGGCATATTAATAATACAAATTGACACAAGCTCAATATATGACTTTCCCAGTATTAACAGTAACTACACTTATTCCTTACTGTCACACTCCGCTTCCTGGGTATCTCCACCTGAGCCTCAAATACTGACTATCACTTTAAAGCTCTCTTCTTAGTCAGCCTGTCAGCCACGGTTGCACCTGTGATTACTTTATCTGTGTGTTTGTCAGTTCTGCTATTGGTCAGCTTCCCTTTATAAGGCCCCTCCTTTCACCATTTCCTGGCTGGTTCTTCAAGTCATACCTGACCTGATTCTATGCCCGCTCTGTGATCCATATCCTGTTCCACAATCCGTCATAAGCTGCTGTGTTCATCGCTGCTGTCTGCTGGAGTTCCTAAATCTTTGCATACCTGTTCCACTGCTCATGGTAAACGCTATGATCTACACCTGTTACCTGTTCCACCATCCGTGGTAAAGCTGCTGTGTTCATCGCTGCTGTGTGGTCATCGCTGCTGTCTGCTGGATTTCCTAATCTTTGCATACCTCTTCCACTGCTCGTGGTAATGCTATGATCTACACCTGTTCCGCCATCCGTGGTAAAGCTGCTGAGTTCATCGCTGCCTGTGTGGTCATCACTGCTGTTTGTTGGATTTTCCTAATCGCTGCATACCTCTTCCACTGCTTGTGGTAACGCTATGATCTACAACTGTTGCCTGTTCTACTATCCGTGCTTGTGGCAAATGTTATGAACCTCATCTGCTCATTGTTTGATCTTCATCGCTGACTGTTACTTGTTTCAGTATTCGTGGTATACTTCAGTTACTGTTGCCGTGAGTTTACTTTTATTGGAATCTGGACTGTTTGAATTCTGTATACCTATCCCACGGCTTGCGGTAACAGGAGGAGTCACATCTATTATCCGTTTGGCCTGCATGTTTGATTACTGTTCTCCGTTTCACAAATCGTATCAAGCTGTGCCTATCGTGGCCGTATAGAGCTGGACTATGTTGATTCTCATGCTTCAAGATTTCTATTATTGAAGAATCTGATTACTGAATTTGCAGCTTGTATTAATGAATGTTGCTAAAAGTTATTATTCCTGCATGCCTTTTATAATCATCTCCGGCAAAGTATTCAAGTCTGCATTGGTCTCTTCTAATAATATTTTATAATAAAATGTTACGATCTTGATGTCCGAATTGGATCATTCCTTTGCCAAGTAACTAGTTCTCAGCTGTCACAGTGGGAACTTTCCTGGAGGGCCGCGACCTGCAAGTTGGGATCCGCAGAAGCCCATTTTCCCTTTGGGAACCTCTGGTGAATACCTCCCAGTTTGTTAGACTCCAGGAAAGTTTAGTCAATACTCATTGGACAGCAGGATCTCACTCAATTACTTTGTGAGCTAACCTGACACTTGACATATCCAGACCTGTGGCTCACCCTGAAAACTGGGTCATCTATGTGAATTAACTACTTCTACCTAGCATCATGTAGCTTTCAGCTTTTACCTGTGTATGTGGCATTCCTGGTCTCTTTTTGAACAGCCATCAAGTGCTATCACTTTCCACCTGTACTCCAACATGTTTATTGAATGTAAACATTTTTTTTTAGTAAACAACAATCCAAGACAGCTCAATCTATACTACCTGACTTTCCTGAAGATACCTAAACCCACCACTTTAGCGATTCTGATAATCACAATTCCGAGCCATCACTACAGAAAAAATGCAAATCTGTAAGAATGACTAAATCAGCAAAGATGAAACCAACTGAAATTGCAGAGGTCTTGGGACCACTCTTGGATGAAAAACTTGCTGATGAAAAAAATGATAAATGTTATTTCCAAGTACTGATGGCCCACACTTGGGCATCCTTGGCTATATTCAAATTTTTCAAGTTAACCTGTTCGTTTGTTATATGCCTTCTCACCCACTACCATCGACTCCAATAACAAAGGGATCACTTTGTTCCGCTTGCTGGAAGAGAGAGAAGACACAGCTTGTTTTACTTAATCTGCAACTCAATCATATCAGCATAGAAATTGGATAGCAATCAACAGATGAATTTAACATTAAATCCTCAAGATGTAGAAGCCAAACTGATGAACTTTGACATCATTTCACGGAATGTCAAGGGTGTTAACCATCCTTTCAAGAGGAGAAAGGTTACATCCCACCTCATAAGACTGAACCGTCACATAGTTTTGTTACAAGAGACTAGAGATGGTCACTGACCCCCGTGTTTTGGTTTTGGATTCGGTTTTGGATCTGGATTACCGTCGTGTTTTGGTTTTGGTTTTGGTTTTGCAAAACTGCCATTGCGTGTTTTGGTTTTGGTTTTGGTTTTGTTTGGTTTTGTTTTGCTATTTTTTTGGAAAATCCATGTTTTTGGGCCTAAATTAACCCAATTTAGTTCTCCAACTGTTTTAGAGACAAGTAATCTAATTGTTGAGGTAATAAATCATCCAAAAAAACAGTTTAATTCTTCGTTGGTAGGCCTATTCTACACACAAAACAGATTGTCTTCCTCTCCATCTATGCATATTGGCAATGCAGCCATCGTCTTTGAATGTATATTACACCCTACACTTATAGTTAAATATGTAAAGAAATGGAAAAAGCCAGTTTGGTTTCTGTCTCTCAAGGCCCCCCTCCACTTGTATAAAATACCAAAAAATTCAGCCATTATAGACTGTACAATATTAATTGACATGGAGAAAGCCAGTTTGGTTTCTGTCTCTCTAGGCCCCCCTCCACTTGTATAAAATACTAAAAAATTCAGCCATTATAGACTGTACAATATTAATTGACATGGAGAAAGACAGGTTGGTTTCTGTCTCTCTAGGCCCCCCTCCACTTGTATAAAATACAAAAAAATCCAGCCGTTATAGACTGTACAATATTAATTGACATGGAGAAAGCCAGTTTGGTTTCTGTCTCTCTAGGCCCCCCTCCACTTGTATAAAATACTAATAAATTCAGCCGTTATATACTGTACAATATAAATTGAAATGGACAAAGGCAGTTTGGTATCTGTCTGCATCAGATCCTCTCTCCACTAGGAGTAAAATAGAAAACTATTCAGCCGTTATATAATCTAGAATATAAATAGAAATTGAGAAAGGCAATTTGGTATCTGTCTGCATCATAATCATCAACATCATCATTAGCGCCCTCGTCGCCTACACAAATCTCCCCCTCATCCTCTTCTAATTCCAAAGTGGCATCCTCAATTTGGGTATCACCGGCTACACTCGGGCTATTAAGGCACACATCAGCAGAATGCTCACGATTAGACATCCCACTGTTGGATGGACTCTCCACAGGGATTGTTGTCATTTGTGAATCAGAGCAAATATTCTCCTGTAATGCCTCACTGTTATCTTGCAGCTCGGCTTTGACGCGTAACAGTAGTTGTGCACCAATTGTAGGCTGGGTAACTTTTTGGGATCTGCCACTAATAGCCAAAGGTGAAGGCCTCATTCTCTCTTTGCCACTGCGTGTGTAGAATGGCATGCTTGCAATTTTTTTTTTTATCGTCACTTAACTTTTGCTCAGTTACACTTCTTTTTCGCTTCAATACAGTAAATATTTTTTTGGTTTTTGTTTTTTGCACTAATTTGAAAACACTCTGTTGTTTGACATCGCCTTGGCCAGATGACGTACTGGGAACACTAACATCAGGACTGGTGACAGAACCTGGTTGCTCATTCAGATCATATGTAAACTGCTTTGAATCCATTCTGAGCGCAAACCACTGGGGAGTGCTAAAAATTATTTAGTAGATACTGCTGACAGATATGACTTTTGACAGCCAGAAATATTAATGCACAATTAGGGAGGACGCCCCAAAAGCACTGAGGAGTGCTAAAAATTATTTAGTAGATACTGCTGACAGATATGACTTTTGACAGCCAGAAATATTTATGCACAATTATGGGGGACACCCCAAAAGCGCTGGGGAGTGCCAAATATGAAGAAAAAATAATAAACCTCTATCCTCCTCTCTGCACTAGCAATTTTGGTTAGAGCAATTGCAAGAACAATATTGTATTCTCTGTCCCTGCTCTAATTAGCCTATGACTACACCCTGCTCTCTCCCTCTGTCAAATGGCGATGGATTGCTGTGGAGGCGTGTATTTATAAAGTTGAAGTATCGCGAGAACCGAGCCCCGAGATCCGACGACGTCACAATGACGTTCGGCCTCGATTTGGATTCAGAATGGGCGGGAGAGTACCGAGCTGCTCAGCTCGGTACTCGGATACCCAAAGTTCGGGTGGGTTCGGTTCTCGGAGAACCGGACCCGCCCATCTCTACAAGAGACCCATTTAGCAACTCACAACATGAGATACCAGGATAGGCGACTGCATCTCTGATCCCTATAAAATCAAGAAAAGAGGGACTGCAATTCTTCTTAGCAAAAACTTGATATACATCATTGACAACAAACTTATCCAGAGGGCCGATACGTCATTATTAATATTACTATTGACAAAATAAAAAACACTGATTAATTTGTATGAATCAAACCACCCTAATAAGTCTTTTTTTTTTTTACATATTTATTCAAGATGAGGAGGTCAAAATCTCTTTGTGTGAGGTGATTTCAACTCGGTCAGCAATCCATCTATGGACAAATCAGAGTTCTGTACTACACAACACAATGCACCTAATAATATTAAATTATTCAATATACTTTTAAACGTAGTAGACTCCTGGTGCCTTTCTCACCCCCACCCCGGAGAGAATACACTTTTTATTCTTGGCCATATAGTACACACTCACTATACACTAGTATCTCAGCATCTTTCCTCTAAAGTGAAAAAAACCTTAAAGACCATATTATTTCGAATCACACACCGATAATGTTAGCATTGAAACTGGATACACCCAGATATTATACAAGACATTGTTAATTCCCAGTCTACTTACGCCATTAAGAAACTTTCTGTCAATACCTTGCCATTCGTCATAACTTCGTAGATGACAATTTATAACATACAGAAAATGAAATCCTCTTCTGAGATATGTCTACGGTTATACTGTGAGAGCATGGCATTTATTACATACACAGAAAACAACAAAAATAATTCACCCACAAAGTTTCCAAACTCAGTGCCACACGTACTACGGCATGCACACTATATAAACAAAAAAGACAACTGAACCAATAAAGCAGATTAAATACAAGCCAAGCAAATTTATGATACCATTTTGGCAGAAAAACTCAATCTCAATATGAGTACCAAAGAAACAGATTTCATAGATGGGGCAGCAAATCTGGAAAATTACTGGCAAACTTGGTCAATGAACCTCAAAATAAATTTTAGGTACCCCTCCTCAACAAATCCAACATATATATATATATCAGACCCAGGTAATGTTTGCTACACATTTATGCACAACTACAAAAAGTTATACACAGCTGATCAGGATAATAAAGAAAAAGGAATTAACTGTCACACCCCAGCTAGATTTTATGAGGCTAGTATCATTGTTCTCCTGAAGCATGGCAAAGACCACACCCAAGTTATACAGGCTGGTACCCCTTCTTAATCAGAATTTTAAGTTACTCACAAACATTATGGCCAATCAGTTGCAACAAGTTATGCCATAACTGATCTCACCTGCTCACTCAGGCTTTGTTCACCATAGGAAATAAGTGATAGGAATAAGAGCGGCAATCGCAGCTATCTCATGAAATCATTTACATAAAGCAAAAGACAATATTATAATACATTTAGATGCCAAAAAGGCATTTTATAAACTGTCATGGCCACATCTTATTTGGCTTATTTGGCTGATGAAAATCCAACATTTTGACCCAACATTCAGAAATGTAATCTGCACACCTTATTCTGCTCTTTCAATACAATGTTTTAATTGGCTAATACTTTAAACTTTCAGATGTCTGTCAAGTAAACTGACCAATGACAGTTAATAATTAATTTTGCAGTGACGGACTAGACAAGGATGGCCTCTTTCCCCATTACTCTTCAATCTAACCATTGATCCCCTTTATAAGATTCTAAACGCAATACAATACTTCCATGGTATCAAAGAAAATTTCTTCACTTCTAAGCCCAGACAATCTATACCATTGATAATTAGCATACTAAATAGATTAACCTCTTTTGTGGGCTTCACAATAAATTCACCAACAAATCTGAGGCCTTCGTAATATATAAGAAGGCAAGGTCAGATTCACCAAATTCATTCCCTTCCCAATGGGCACAATAATAGATAACATAATTAGGAATAGCTCTCCCTTATCACCATAATCACTTATACTCCTATAATATATCAATCCAGTTATCCAACAAATTAGAACTGAATTAAATTCATGGAAGGACTTGGGTCTTTAATTAACTGTCACACCCCAGCTAGATTTTATGAGGCTAGTATCATTGTTCTCCTGAAGCATGGCAAAGACCACACCCAAGTTAGCTCATACAGGCTGGTACCCCTTCTTAATCAGAATTAAGTTAAAATGGTGAGTTTCCCCCAAATATTATATATTATGCAAATGACTCCTTTATTACTATTACGTAGAGCACATCTACAGAAACTCACCAAAAGCTTTATAACCTTTACATGGCAAGTGAAAAAGCCTATATGTAATGCCTCCTAGTTCCTTTTTCGTAAACCAAGCACCCAGGTGACTTGGTTGGTTGCTATGTTGAAAACACACACCAGCCTGCTAGAGTGAGAAGAAAGAGATGCTGTCAGCAAGGGGGGATTGAAGAGAAGGCGGAGAAAGAAGCAACAGGCGCAGGAGGAAGAGGAGGGGCATCTTTCACAGAGAGGATTAAGACAGAGAAAAGTGCAGGAAAAGGAGACTAATAGAGATAAAGAGACAGAGGGAGAGTTGTGATGTGACAGCCTGGGACAGTGGAGGTCCCAGGCTCTCCTGGCATTGGCCCAGGAGCAGGTGAGTTGCAGCTGCCACATGGAGACAAAAACTGCTGTCCCCTAGGTTAGAGTGGGGGAATCATTCTACGCTCTACTATGAACTTGCTCCGTCTACCTTGGGACTCAAAAATCCTCATGAATTGGCCAGGAAACGAGATCTTGGTGAAGCCCTACTGGACGAAGAGTGGTCTGAGATCCGTAAGAATGTTGGCTCCAGTTCTATATGCGTTAAAATCAAAGAAAATTTCTATACAGTCATGCTCAAAAGTTTATAAAATGACACAAATATTGGTTTTCACGAAGTTTGCTGCTGCAGTGTTTTTAGACCTTTTGTCAGATGTTGCTATGGTATACTGAAGTACAATTACAAGCATTTCATTAGTGTCAAAGGCTTTTATTGACAATTACATTAAGTTAATGCAAAGGGTCAATATTTGCAGTGTTGATATTCGCCCTGGCATGTTGTCAATCAACTGTTGGGCCACATGCTGACTGATGGCCGCCCATTCTTGCCTAATCAATGCTTGGGAGTTTGTCAGAACTTGTAGGTTTATGTTTGTCCACCCGCCTCTTGAGGATTGACCAAAAGTTCTCAATGGGATTAAGGTCTGGGGAGTTTCCTAGCCATGGACCCAAAATTTTGATGTGTTGATCCCCAAGCCACTTAGTTATCACATTTGCCTTATGGCAAGGTGCTCCATCATGCTGGAAAAGGCATTTTTCCTCACCAAACTGTTCTTGGATGGTTGGAAGAAGTTGCTCTTGGAGGATGTTTTGGTATCTTTCTTTATTCATGGCTGTGTACTTAGGCAAAATTGTGGGTGAGCCCATTCCCTTGGCTGAGAAGCAACCCCACACATGAATGGTCTCAGGATGCTTTACTGTTGGCATGACACAGAACTGATGGTAGCGTTCACCTTTCCTTTTCTGGACAAGCATTTTTTCAGATGCCCCAAACAATCTGAAAGGGTTTGATCAGAGAAACAGACTTTACCCCAGTCCACAGTAGTTCAATCCCTGTACCTTTTGCAGAATATTAGTCTGTCCCTCATGTTTTTCCTGTAGAGAAGTGGCTTCTTTGCTGGCCTTCTTGACACCAGGCCATCTTCCAAAAGTCTTCACCTCACTGTGTGTGCAGATGCACTCACACCTGCTGGCTGCCATTCTTGAACAAGCTCTGTGCTGGTGGTGTCTCGATCCCGCAACTGAATCAACTTTAGGAGACAGTCCTGGCGCTTGCTGGACGTTCTTTTGTGATCTGAAGCCTTCTTCAAAACTATTGAACCTCTCTCCTCGAAGTTCTTGATGATCCGATAAATGGTTGATTTAGGTGCAATCTTACTAGCAGCAATATGCTTGCCTGTGAAGCCATTTTTGTGCAAGGCAATGATGACTGCACATGTTTTCTTGCAGGTAACCATGGTTAACAGAGGCAGAACAATGATTTCAAACACCACTCTCCTTTTAAAGCTTCCAGTTTGTTATTCTAACTCAATCAGCATGACAGAGTAATCTTCAGCCTTGTCTTCGTCAACACTCTCATCTGTGTTAACGAGAGAATCCTTAACCCGATGTCAGCTGGTCCTTTTGTGACAGGGCTGAAATCTTGTTTTTGGGATAAAGTTCATTGTCATGGCAAAGAGGGACCTTGAAATTAATTGCCAATTCATCTGTTCACTCTTCATGACATTCTGGAGTATATGCAAATTTCCATCATAAAACCTGAGGCAGCAGACTTTGTGATAAATAATGTTTGTGTCATTGTCAAAACTTTTGGTCATGACTGTAAGGTATTATTTCGATGGTACTATCTGCCTTCTCGACTTAATAAGATGCTCCCCAATTCTGCTGTTCGCTGTTGGCGGGGTTGCTCCCAAGAGGTTACTTTTCTTTTTCTTTCTTTTTTTTAAACTTTTTATTAGAAACATCTTTTTCCCATAGAAAATGCATTACAGAATCTTGAGAGGTTAAACAGAAATAGATAACACGTGTTTACATACAACAGGACACTTAAACACTCTCATGGTTCTCTTGCACTTGAGAGATAAATGTATATTTATCTAATACTGCAAAGATGTTATTTTAACATTTCAAGTTTGAAGGGTATAGAGGGGGGGGGGGTATACAGGGACCAAAGGGAGGGATGGGGGGGGGTAAATGATTCACGCATCAAGTAAGAGAACAAATGTGCTTGCTTAGGAATATCTTTCCATGTCTAGATTCCACTAGAACTGGAGTGGAGATTGATTGTAATATATGGCCCATGGGGTCCAAATTTTGTAGAAGGAGATGGAGGAGCCCCTCAGCACACTAGTAATGTGTTCCATCTGGTAAGTGTGCCAGATCCGACTGCAGACCATCTGGAGTGTTGGTGGTGTGGAGTTTTTCCAAGAGGCCGCTATTTGACATGTGGCAGCACTGATGATGTGCCTAAAGAGTTTATGAGCAGATTTAGTGAGGTCTGGGATGGGTAGTGGTAGTAAGATGTGCTTAGGGTCAGGTGGTATGTGAGCATTTAGGATTGTTGAGGCTAGAGCAAGAACTGCTGTCCAGTATGGGCGGATCCCGGGACAGTCCCACCATATATGCATGAATGTTCCTGTCTGACCACGAGGTTACTTTTCTTTTGATGTGCCTTTCGAACCTAAACTTTACTTCTTTCCCTTGGGAGCTCCCTCAGTGTCTCATCATCAGAACATGCTAATTAGACATATACTTTCAACAGCCACCTGTCAACTTGCGGCGGACTGGCGAAAGCAAGCCTCCACATCCCTCCAGACTATAATTTACAGGATTTGGCAGGTTCAACGTATGGAGTTTATGACTAGCATTCTCAACAATTCCTCCAAATCTTTTTCCAAAGTATGCGACTCATGGCTTTCACTCTTTCAAACTCGCTGTCCCTTTTCTTAATTCTACGGTGCTCTTTGTCCTTCCTCTGCTCTCTTTTTTCTTTTTACTTCTTTTCACTTCTTGCCTATTCTCCTTTGGAACTAGCCACACCTCTCCTCTCCTCTTTTCTTCCTTTTCCTCTCTATGACCTCCTAAAAATTAGGTCAGTTGTTTTAGCGAATTTTTTGGCATTTCCAGCACTATGCTCTGATTTTGCATCCATCTCAAAATTGTTGTTATTTATTTACCATTATGTGTGAACACTTGTGATGCTGGTTTTATGTCTTGATCTTGTTTAAATAAAGTTTTTATCACAAAAAAGAGTGGGGGAGCTACATTAAGTGGAGGACCTCTAAAGAATGGGGGGTCATTGCATGCAGCAGTGTGGCTGTATATAGAGAGGGGAGGATTCACCTCTCCCAGAGAGGGGGGAACCCCATTTCACTAAAGAGAATCCCAAGAGAGAGAGGGGGAAATTTTGCATGGAAGAGACCCTAGAGAGAAGGTTGCTGCAAGAGGCAGTGTAGCAGTAGTGTTAGAGCCCAGGGCCTGGGAGAACACAGTGAAAGGTGTCAAAGCCCAAGGAAGAAATTATCCCCACAGAGGAGGGGTGAGCTGCAGTTGAGAGTTATACAGCGTGTGTCAGAACTGCATTGAGGAGAAGTTGCCTGCCTGTGAGCATCCATGTGAGTGCCCCTGCAGAGGAGGGGTGAACTGTAGTGAAGTATGGAGTACTGGATTGTAGGAGACATGTGAACTGTCTTATATAACATCTAGAGAACATTAAAAACTATGCAGGAGGAGTAAGGAGATAGACTTGCAACCAAATCCAAATTGTTTATTAAAGAACTGTGCTGGAGATAGTAAGGAGCTGTATATATTTCTGTATTGCAGCAACCATTATGATTATAATGCTGGAGGAGGAGGAGTGTAAATTAATAAATAGTACAGTTTGTGATAGGGATGGTCTGGCGCCTTATATATTGCACGGCACCACAAAGTGACATCATCTATGTCACACTACCTACAAAGAGACTTTGTTGTAAAGAAATACCTGTATGTGCAGAGACCTCCTGGTCATTTAGACCCATGCCTATGAGCTAGCTAGGACTTAAAAAGAGGTGCATGGCCTAACCTATGATAGGGGGTTACATTTAAGATGTACAAAAATCATCCTGGGATGGTGGGGTCAATTTACCAAACCTTAAATTCTACAACATAGCCTGCCAACTGCGATATGCAATAGATTGGATTAAAAACAAATGTCTATACTGACTCACTCCTAGGAATAAATCTGTCAAGCTGCTGGTTTGAAACAGTGGAGATGTTGTATATTGCAACTAGTCCGATTCTAGTTGTTATTTTGCAGACTGTACTACATAAATGATAACTAGGGGCCTGATTCATTAAGGATCTTAACTTAAGAAAATTCTTATTTAAGTCTCCTGGACAAAACCTTGTTAAAATGCAAGGGGTGCAAATTAGTATACTGTTTTGCACCTAAGTTAAATACTTACTGTTTTTTCATGTAGCACACAAATACTTGATAGCTTATTTGTAAACTGAAATTTAAAGTTGATATTTGTGTACTACATTAAAAAACAGTCAGTATTTAACTTATGTGCAAAACAGAATACTAATTTGCATGCCTTGCATTGTAACATGGTTTTGTCCAGGAGACTTAAATAAGAAGTTTCTTAAGATAAGATCTTTAATGAATCAGGCCCTAGAGTCTGATTGGTTGCTATAGGCAACATCTTCACTTTTTCAAACCCGTAGCTTGATAAATTTACCCCCTAGACTTACAACTATACACCCTCCTCTCTCTTAGTTAGTGTCACACGCCGGACCTTTCAGCTTACTTACTGGTGTATGGTGCGCAGTGCTGACCTCTGTCCGGCTCCCCTGCACTGACAGTATCCATTCTCTTCACTCCCCCTCATCCTGCTTACTTTTTAAGGCACCTGTTTTGGCAATATTATACCAGATCTTCATCTCTTCTTAGCCTGCTAAAATGCTGGATTGTTTGGCACCTGTATTTCTGTGTATTCCTTGTAGATCCTGGTATTCGGCTCCTTGTGTCTTCCTTGTAACCTGTATACGTTTCTGTTCAGCAGATCCTAGTATCCAGCTCTATATGCTTCTCAGCTGATCCTAAGATCCTGTATTTATTCCTACTCATCAGATCCTGATATCCAGTGCAGATGCTTCTCAGCTAATCCTGTATGTGCTGCTTCTCGAGTAATCTTTATATCCTGGTTGGTTAACATCTTTTTCTCCTGTCAATCTCACCTGGTACTCATCAAGAGAACCACAACCTGAGTGGTGTAAGCAGCAAAGATCAAACCTACTTGTGGTGTACCCTGGTGAAAACATTTACCACAATAGACTCAGAGCCTCCGTAGTGGAGTTAAACCAGGCAGACTGCTAGAACATACTTACCAACTTTCTGAAGTTGGCTTCCTGCGGGGGGAGGTGGGCGTGAGGGGGCAGGGCCTCAATTTGGACCCGCCCCCGGTGACGTAATGACGCAAACACGTCATTTTACACCAGGGGCGGGGTCAAATGCTCATTTTGTACCAAATTCTGCCCACTTCACTAGGAAGTGGGCAGATTCGGGAGATTGCCATACTCTCCCGGGAGTCCGTGAGACTCACCCAAAATGCGGGAGTCTCCAGGACATTCTGGGAGAGTTGGCAAGTATGTGCTAGAATCCTACCACTCCTGTGTGCTTTGTGATAGTTACATTCTACATGGCCCCCACAAAAAATTCCAGGACCACAATATTGATAATAATCTTCTAGACTCAACTTGCACAGCTTGGAAGCTAAAAAATCAACAAATTTCCATAGCTTCCTATCACTATTTTTGCCATAAATGGTAATCTTTGACTTTCACTCAGGGGAAGTGAAACATCCTTTCACTACATGGACACAAACGGCAATCAGCAGACTACTAGATCTGCTAAATACATCATTTAAGACTTTCACGTTTGCAGAAGCAGTGAGCAAATAAAATCTTTTACCTAGTGAAAGCCTTGCTTCAATTCAGGCAACACATTATTTACAAAGAGTCCTACCTAGCTTAAAACCACTGGACTTCTTTAATCCTTTAGATTCATAAATACTGAATTCCACCTCCATTTTTTATGCAAATAATAAACCCGAAATTAACCCTGAAGAAGAAATAATTAGTATTAAGAAGTGGAAATTCTATCTTTCAGGACTGAACATAGCTGATGTTTTACATAGCTTTCAATTGTCACTAAAATGTTACCAGCTATCATCTACCAAGACATGACATACAAAATATTACGCCAAGCATATTTGTCTCCTAAAGGAAGGTTCCTGACTGGTTTCTCCTCGGACAAATTCATGCAGACATTGCATACGGCCACTACACAATCATTCATTAAATGCATCCAACATACTTTATGGTATGCTTATGAACTTCTTGCAAACTAACATCCTCTTAATATTTAATCTCCATAATTCTGTCAGAACCCTCCACAATCTGACAACTATATAACCCCACGAGTAAAGGCTTCACATAGACAACACTAACAATAGCTCCATGGATGGATTGCTGATTCTAAACTCAGGTGAGTGGGCATAGTTGTTATTATAACATTTTTTTTTTCTTGTTTGTTATGTTTTGTTTACTTGTTAAACATGGTGGTTGTAGATGTGGTGTCATGGTATGATATGATTTGCATTTAATCTTAAATGTGATTTAAAAATTGGTAGAATTAATAAATTAGAAATTAAGACCAAAACGCCAATACATTTTTTTTTTAGTTTGTTATTATTACCACTAATTCCGCAGCACTGTACAGAGAACTCACTCACATCCGTTTTTCTTCACCAAATCTTTTAAATAGATTTTTTAGACAACTTGAAAAAGAAAATCTGCAGAACTTTTCTCTCATATTTCACAAGACACTTGCAAGTTCCATATTACCCCTTTACTACAACTCTCTTTAGTAATTTTTTGCATATTTATAGACATTAATAGACACTGTGTGAATTATTTATTTGTTATATCCTAACTTATACGTCATTTTTTACCTGAACAATAACAAGTAAAATGAGTGTTTCTGCATTACCCTACTGCAGAGTATTACCACCAATACCTGCTTTCAGCTCTCCAGTGTTGCAGAGGACTAAACTGTTGCAGATTGTTCCTAGCAGTTTCCATTACCTCGTGGTAAAGTTCTGCAGACCATCATATCCTGTGTTCATTACATTCAATACCTTTCTCCGCAGACAGTCGCACCTTGTGTGTCATCTCCACTACTTTGTGGTAAAGTCCTACAGACCATTGCATTCTGCATCTGTTGCTTACTGAATTATCTTGCTATTTCTGCCATACCCTACCGTACTGCATCCTGAAACCTGTGTAACCGTTGTTTAATAAAACAACGGTTTAAAGAAATACCTACTTTGTTCACTACGATCTCTCTGTGGTCTTATATTAGAGATGCTTGGGCTCAGTTCTCCGAGAACCAAGCCCACCCAAACTTTGCAGCTCGGTACTTTTGCACGCCCTCTGGAGTGAAAACGAGGCAAAACGTCATTGTTGCGTCATCGCATATAGCAAGTTTTGGATTCTATAAGTACCGCCCTCTAATGAGATCCAGCGTCATTTCACAGAGATACACAGAAGTGGTAGCAGGGTTGTTGGCAGTCTCCAGTGCAGTTGGGCAGCGTCATTAATGAAAGAGAAAGAGGAGGGGTGGCAGTGCTCTTGGCGGTCTCCAGTGACATTGTACTATGCCGTAGGTCACCCAGAAACAGGAAAGGGGGTAGTTTTCATTGCTGAAATGCATGTTATAGGGCTGACAGTGTTATTAAAGTCTCCTGTGACATTATACTGTGCCATAGCTCACCCAGAAACAGGAAAGGTGGCAGTTTTTAGTGCTGATAGACACATTATAGAGCTGGCAGTATAATTAAAAGTCTCCAGTGACATTATACTGTTCCATTGCTCACCCAGAAACAGGAGAGGTGGCAGTGTTCAGTGTTTAAACAGAAATTCTAATAATAGGGCTGGAGGAGTTTTTAAAAGTCTTCAGTGACATTCTACTGTGCCATAACTCACCCAGAAACAGAAGGGGTGGCAGCGTCCTTGTCACACTCCATCACATTGCTCTGTGCCATTGCACATACAGAAACAGGATTGTCCTTATCACTGACATTGGTCACACAAAAACAGGGGTATCAGTGTTCCTTTCACTCTCCAGTCTTCAGACATTTTGTTATTGTCACTCTCCAGTCTCAGAGCCATTGGTCACACAGAAACAGGGGTAGCAGTGTTCTTGTCGGTCTTCCGTCACATTGTTCTTATCACTCTCCAGTCTCAGTGCCGTTGGTCACACAGAAACAGGGACAGCAGTGTTCTTGTCACTCTCCAGTCTTCAGTCACATTGTTTTTGTCACTCTCCAGTCTTCAGTAACATTTTTCTTGTCACTCTCCAGTCTCAGTGCGGTTGGTCACACAGAAATATGGTTAGCAGTGTTCTTATCACTCTATTCTTCAGTCACATTGTTCTTATTACTCTCCAGTCTCAGTCATGATGATAATAATCCCTCTATGTCATGTTCTAAAGCCTATGTTCAAGTGCACAGTGGTTTTAAGTCAGGGAAACAAAAATGTAAAAAAAACTTGTACATTTTTAAACAGAAAAACATCTATCTAATAAAGGTGAAAGTTTACTTTAGAAAAACATAAAATTGCTAACATGCCATTCTATCCAAAATATAAACCAGCTTACCAGCATCAGCTATCTCCCTTCTCTCAGCGAGCCATTGCTAACATAGAAACAGGGGTGGTAGTGTTCTTGTCAGTCTCCAGTGCCATAGCTCAGCATCATCAATATGGCAACCAGCTGCTGGCACCAGTTATGATGATACTAGTCCTTCTACGTCATCTACTAAAGCCTATGCTCAAGGGCATAGTGGGTTTAAGTTCTTAAAACTGAATTCCAAAAAACAAGCTTTTACATAGGTAAAGAAAAAAACACCTCTCTAGTAACGGGAAAGTTTACTGTACAGTAGAAAAACATAAAATTGCCGACATGCCATTCTACCCAAAATATTAATAAGCATACCAGCATCAGCTAGCTCCTTTCTCTCAACGAGATCCCAGCACCTGCAATCTACACTGTAATCATCTTCACCCTCATCAGTGTGTACATCATCCTCACACAGTACTAATTTATCCCCGCTGGAATCTACCATTACAGAAGTCCCTGTACTTTGATGTAATTGCTGGTAATGGCCTTTCCCATGGAATTTGTAGTTTATTTTATGACAGAGCTGTCACGATTTTTGGGCAATTATTTTACACCAGACCAAATGTCAAAATGTTGTGCTGACTCATCTGCATCACCACTGGGTGTCTTGGGTAAGCTAAGTTTTTTCCTAGCAGCAGTTGCCAGAGAAACTGAGGGAGGATGAGTCATTGTACCATGTACCACTCCAGCTTTCAGCTTGCTGACCAGGAACTCATTGCATCTCTTGAGATCTGTGTCAGCTGGAAAGAAAGAGAATACATAGCTCTTAACCTAGAATCATGCACAGTTGCCAAAATGTAGTGATCTGATTTCAAAATGTTGATAACTCTCGGATCCTGGCGAAGAAAATAAAGTATTCCATCTACAAGTTCTACATAGTTATTGGAATTGCTTAGTTTAATCTTCTCCTTCAATCTCTAGCTGTTTTTCCAAAAGTCTAATTAAGGGAATAACTTGACTCAAACTAACAGTGTCTGAACTGACTTCACAGGTGACTACTTCGAGTGGTTTTAGCACCTTGCACAACACAGAAAGCATTCTCCACTGCGCTGGACTAACGTACATTCCCCCTCAAATTCGATTCTTTTTGCAGCAGCTGCAATCTTCTACATGCTGTTGCAGAATTCTGAAAATGACCTAAATTATTTCTGGACACAGACAGCATCTCCTACATGTCACTGTTATTTTTTAAAAACCTTGTTACCACCAAGTTGATTGTGTGATCAAAATAGGCAATGTGATGGTATTCTCCCCACTGTGATACTGTCAAGGCATTATCACAAATGACATATCCTCAGGAGAGTCCAAGCGGGATAAGCCATCTTGCAATGACATCCCTTAGTTTTTCAAACAGGTAGTTATTGGTATGCCTCTTAGTGTAGCTGCTGATACACAACTGTAGTATTCCACTTTGTATTTGCAACAGGATGAGGGGTATATTTGTGTAGCTGATGACGGCGCTAATCAGGATGTTGATGTGGATGATGTTGTTTGTGTAAGTCCTGCACCAGTGGAAGCAGTTCTTGCCAGTGATAAGAAAAAGGCCATTGGCATGCCTGGGCATAAGACCAAAAATCCACCTCTTATGTGTGCAATTATTTTAACCCAATCCTGACAACAGTTGTCTAGCCATTTGTAATGTTTGTAAAGCCATACCGACAACACCTTCCTCATCAATATACTCACTAGTGATTGGAGTTAGTCCTGCAAACAAGTTGCTAAGGCTTGATCACTTCTCCCCTTTTCCTCTGAAATATTCTTGAGTGTTAGTCCCGCTGCTGCTGCTGCTGCTGGTGGTGCTAGTGGTGGATCTTCAACCCAGATGTAGACCAAGAAGAAGACAACTAGTAGTTTACAACAATTGACTGTTAAACAATCCTTTGCAAGAGGAAGTGTCACGGAATTGCAGATTTGGCCGCTAACCGGTATGAGTGCTACTGAACAGGAAGGCGCGGAGTCTAATATACCCCGGTATTCAACAGGGACCCCCGCAAAGGAGTTTGGGCTTAGCTGCAGAGGGTACACAGGTCACGGTTCTCCAAGACAGTCACCGGTGTAGCGACAGTAGGAGACAAGCGTAGTCGGGCAGTCCAGGTCAAAGCCAAACGAGTGATGTGATACACGGGGAGGATCCAGAGAAAAGTCAGGTAAAGCCAAATAGTCAAACCAGCCAAGCAGCAAAGTACAAAACGTAACACAGGAGAATGGCAACAGGAAGTCAGAGATTCTCAGAAACAAATTTAGACATGGCTTGAGTCTCAAGGAGAGATAGGGGAAAGACCCTGCCCCTAGGGATGCACTTGTTGGGTACAAGGTCAATGGGGCCGTCCCAGGGAAGATGAGGTGACAGGGACTCGGCTGCAACTTTGCTGAATACGTCTACGAACTTGGCATAGGCCTCAGGCAGAGCAGGCTGCGGAGTAGAGGCTAGACAGGAGATCGAAGCCTTAGGAGGATGTACAGCAGTCAAACAATGTTGTTTGCAGGTGGACCCCAAGAAATGACTTGGGCAGAAGACCAATCCAACTGCGGATTGTGAGTCTTAAGCCAGGGAAGACCCAGAATTACAGGATTGATAGACAGAGAAAGAATTAGGAAACGTATCCATTCAGAGTGAAGTGCTCCTACTGACAGCCGTAAGGTACTGGTAATGCGATTGATGGAAGCGTTGCTGATACGATTACCATCAATCACGGTAAGTGCCAGAGGCTGTGGCAAAGGAAAGAGGGAGAGATGAAGCTTAGAAGCCAACTCAGCGGAAATGAAGTTCCCAGCGGATCCACAGTCCACAAAAGCTGCCAATTGCTGGGGGCCATAGGAGACAATAACGTAATAGGCATCGGAAACTCAGAATCTTTTAAGGAGTAGGGAGTGTGGGACTTGGATCCTAGGACGACGCCCCTGTCATCGCCTAGGATGGGGCGTTTCCCAGTCTCTTGAATCAAGAGGAGAGAAGGTGTCCCGAGTCCCCACAATAAAGGAAAAGACGATTCTTGATGCATCTGTCACGCTCCTCCCTAGACAGACGAGAGCGGCCAATTTGCATGGGTTCCTCCGCAGTAATTGTTGGAGCTTGGAACTGAGGCGCCAGGCGAGGAAAGGGACGCGGGTCTGTTCTTGTTCTTGAGTACATTCCCTGTGGAGGATGTCCACCTTAACACACAGAGAGACCATGATTAGTCAGGAGCTCATGAGAGGCCAAGTCATCTTTGATGCGATCATTTAACCCCTGCCAAAAGGTGGCTAACAGGGCCTCGTTGCTCCAGCGGAGTTCTAAAGCCAGCGTACGAAACTGCACGGCATACTACCCAGCAGTGAGTGAACTCTGGCGGAGAGCTAATAGGCCAGAAGCAGCAGAGGAAACATGGCCAGGCTCATCAAAATCACCCTCCGAAAATTCTTAATGAAGGTGGAAAAATCTCGGAGCATAGGATCATCCCATTCCCAGAGGGGAGAAGTCCAGGTCAAGGCTTGACCAGAGAGGAGAGAAATGATATAAGCCACCTCGGTCCGCTTGGAGGTGAAATGTCCCTCAGCAAGCTCAAACTGAATAGCTCACTGATTGATGTTATTTATGATAATGCCACCAATATTGTGAGAGCATTACAGCTTGGTGAATTCCATCACATTCCCTGTTTTGCTCACAAAATAAACTTGGTGGTGCAGAGCTTTTTTGAAAATGACAGGGATGTGCAGCAGATGCTGTCTGCGGCCTGAAAATTTCGGGACATTTTCGGCATTCTGCAACAACATGTAGGAAATTGCAGCAGCTGCAAGAACAATTTATTTTGCCCTGCCACCAACTGAAGCAAGAGGTGGTAACAAGGTGGAATTCCACACTTTATATGCTTGTGAGGATGGAGGAACAGTGAAAAGCCATCCACGCTCACTCCACAAGCCATGACATTGAGGTAGGAGGAGGAATGTATTTTAGTCCAGGGCAGTGGAGAATACTTTCCGTGTTTTGTAAGGTGCTGAAACGACTCAAAGTAGTCACCTGTAAACTGAGTTCAGACACTGATAGCTTGAGCAATGTGATTCCCTTAATTAGACTTTTGGAAAAGCACCTTGAAAAACTGAAGGAGGAGATTAAACAAAGAAATTCCGTTAAGTATGTCGGACATGTAGATGAAGTACTTTAATCTCTTCGCCAGAATTGAAGAGTTATCAGCTGAAGTTGTACTTGACACGACGGCGTCCCCTACTTCAGTTTCTCAGGCTACTGCTGCTAGGAAAAAAACTAAGCTTTCCTAAGAGACCCAAAGATGATGGAGATGATTCAGAAGAACATTTTTACATTTAGTCTGGTCTAAAAGAATTACCCAAAAATTGTGACAGCTCTGTCGTAAAATGAACTTCAAATTTCACGAGGAAGGCCTTTACTGATATTTAGATCAAAATACAGAGACTTCTGTAATCGTGGATTCCAGCGGGGATTAATTAGTATTGAGTGATGATGATGTACACACTGATGAGGGCTAAGATGATGACAATGTAGATTGCAGGTGCTGGGATCTAGCTGAGAGATGGAAGCTAGCTGATGCTGGAATGCTTATTAATATTTGGGTAAAATTGCATGTTGGCAGTTTTATATTTTTCTACAGTAAAGTTTCACCTTTATTAAAGATGTGATTTTTTCATTAAAAGGTAAAAGCTTTCATTTTACATTTTTGTTTTTGACATTTATGTTACAGAGACTTCTGTAATGGTGGTTTCCTGCAGGGTAAAATTAATATGTTAGGATGAAATTTGTTTTCAGTCATCCTTTCAATTGCTTCTCTCTCTCTTACTTGTGACTACATACTTTGTTTTTTAACTGGGTTCACCATCTCCAACCCACCAAAGCACCCCAGATTGGTCTTCGTCTGATAAATACACGCATCCTGGGGGGACAGCCCTCGTTGCCATGTACTAGTTGTAGCATTACCGCAGTTATGCAAGTAATGGGTAGAGCGATCAAAGGAATCATAACTGATTTAATGAGCCATTCTCAGTTTCACTGTACCAGCCGTGTGCTCTGGGTGATGGCAATTTCCTCGTCTTCATCTTCCAAATCTTCATCTGCAGAGGACAGTGACACACCCATTTGTTTTCTCAGGTGTCTTAGCTGTTCTTTAAACTGGACATATATATCATCATGGGCTTATGGCAGCTAAGCTATTGGCAGCTTGTTTTGTGGGGGCCCAAACAAACCAAGCACTTCAGCCACAAAAGTGGTACTCCTTGTGGCTGGAGTGTTTGGTTTGTTTAACCATACATGTCCTTTTCAATATCTTACATAAGGGTGGGTGGGAGGGCCCAAGGACAATTCCATCTTGCACCAGTTTTCTTTTCTGTGCCACTGCTGTGTGGCAATGTTTCCTAGATGTGCTGTGAACTGCATTCTTTGGCCGAAAGTGTATGAAAATAATAACCGTTTTATTTCCTACACCGTTCATCTGATTTGGATATAAATACCCTCAAATTAAAGCTGAAAATCTGCAGTTAAAGCACATCTTGTTTGTTTAATTTTAAATCCATTGTGGTGGTGTATAGAGCCCAAAATATGAGAATTGTGTCGATGTCCCAATATTTATGGACTTGACTGTATATGCAACTCTATATCAGGTCCATAGAAATTAGAGGAATCTCTGCTAAATTTCACTATATCGAATGTCACTTGTGCTTTGCCATTTCGTTGAATGAAATTTGGCATTGAAAAAATATAGGAAATGTAAGGTGAAAATTTCACAGAAAATTGCACGCACAACATATACCGTATTTTTCGCTCCATAAGACGCACTTTTTCCCCCAAAAAAGTGGGGGGGAAAGTGTGTGCGTCTTATGGAGCGAAGGAGAGTGGGCAAACTTAAAGTTTGTGGTAGCGGGTCCAGCGGGCCGATGCAGATGTCCTCCGGGCCGGAGAGAAAGTTCCGGTGGTCGGTGGTCTGTGGTCTGAGCGGTCCTGTGGATCCTTCTGATGCGTCCATCCCCCCGCCTATCAGTGAGAGCACAGCCCGCCTATCAGTGAGAGCACAGCTATTACATGGGTCGTGCACCACATGACAGGTGCCGTCCCATGTGAGAAGTGCTGAAGACATCGCGCGGAAGGAATAAGGTAAGTTATGGGAGGCTGGGAGTCCTGGAGGCTACAGTGTGTGTGCTGAAGGGCTAAAGGCTACAGTGTGTGTGGTAAAGGCTACAGTGTGTGTGCTGGAGGTTACAGTGTGTGTGGTAAAGGCTACAGTGTGTGTGCTGCAGGCTACAATGTGTGTGGTAAAGGCTACAATGTGTGTGCTGCAGGCTACAATGTGTGTGCTGCAGGCTACAGTGTGTGTGGTAGAGGCTACAGTGTGTGTGCTGGAGGTTACAGTGTGTGTGGTAAAGGCTACAGTGTGTGTGCTTCAGGCTACAGTGTGTGTGGTAAAGGCTACAGTGTGTGTGCTGCAGGCTACAGTGTGGTAAAGGCTACAGTGTGTGTGCTAAAGGCTACAGTGTGGTAAAGGCTACAGTGTGGTAAAGGCTACAGTGTGTGTGCTAAAGGCTACAGTGTGTGCTGCAGGCTACAGTGTGGTAAAGGCTACAGTGTGTGTGCTAAAGTCTACAGTGTGTGTGGTAAAGGCTACAGTGTGTGTGCTGCAGACTACAGTGTGGTAAAGGCTAGTGTGTGTGTGCTGCAGGCTACAGTGTGGTAAAGGCTACAGTGTGTGTGGTAAAGGCTACAGTGTGTGTGGTAAAGGCTACAGTGTGTGTGCTGGAGGCTACAGTGTGTGTGGTAAAGGCTACAGTGGGTGTGCTGCAGGCTACAGTGTGGTAAAGGCTACAGTGTGTGTGTGCTAAAGACTACAGTGTGTGTGGTAAAGGCTACAGTGTGTGTGCTGCAGACTACAGTGTGGTAAAGGCTACAGTGTGTGTGCTGCAGGCTACAGTGTGGTAAAGGCTACAGTGTGTGTGGTAAAGGCTACAGTGTGTGCGGTAAAGGCTACAGTGTGTGTGCTGGAGGCTACAGTGTGTGTGCTGCAGGCTACAGTGTGTGTGGTAGAGGCTACAGTGTGTGTGCTGGAGGTTACAGTGTGTGTGGTAAAGGCTACAGTGTGTGTGCTGCAGGCTACAGTGTGTGTGGTAAAGGCTACAGTGTGTGTGCTGCAGGCTACAGTGTGTGTGGTAAAGGCTACAGTGTGTGTGCTGCAGGCTACAGTGTGGTAAAGGTTACAGTGTGTGTGCTAAAGGCTACAGTGTGTGCTGCAGGCTACAGTGTGGTAAAGGCTACAGTGTGTGTGCTAAAGTCTACAGTGTGTGTGGTAAAGGCTACAGTGTGTGTGCTGCAGGCTACAGTGTGGTAAAGGCTACAGTGTGTGTGCTGCAGGCTACAGTGTGGTAAAGGCTACAGTGTGTGTGGTAAAGGCTACAGTGTGTGTGCTGGAGGCTACAGTGTGTGTGGTAAAGGCTACAGTGTGTGTGCTGCAGGCTACAGTGTGGTAAAGGCTACAGTGTGTGTGTGCTAAAGACTACAGTGTGTGTGCTGCAGACTACAGTGTGGTAAAGGCTACAGTGTGTGTGCTGCAGACTACAGTGTGGTAAAGGCTACAGTGTGTGTGCTGCAGGCTACAGTGTGGTAAAGGCTACAGTGTGTGTGGTAAAGGCTACAGTGTGTGTGGTAAAGGCTACAGTGTGTGTGCTGGAGGCTACAGTGTGTGCGCTAACGGCTACAGTGTGTGTGGTAAAGGCTACAGCGTGTGTGGTAAAGGCTACAGTGTGTGTGCTGCAGGCTACAGTGTGCTAAAGACTACAGTGTGTGTGGTAAAGGCTACAGTGTGTGTGCTGCAGACTACAGTGTGGTAAAGGCTACAGTGTGTGTGCTGCAGGCTACAGTGTGGTAAAGGCTACAGTGTGTGTGGTAAAGGCTACAGTGTGTGTGGTAAAGGCTACAGTGTGTGTGCTGGAGGTTACAGTGTGTGTGCTAACGACTACAGTGTGTGCGCTGCAGGCTACAGTGTGTGTGGTAAAGGCTACAGTGTGTGTGCTGGAGGTTACAGTGTGTGTGCTAACGACTACAGTGTGTGCGCTGCAGGCTACAGTGTGTGTGGTAAAGGCTACAGCGTGTGTGGTAAAGTCTACAGTGTGTGTGCTGGAGGCTACTTTTTTTCCGGTTTTCCTCCTCTAAAAACTAGGTGCGTCTTATAGTCAGGTGCGTCTTATGGAGCGAAAAATACGGTATATTTCAAGGAACAGTATCCAAAGGCATCGAGTGTATTAGGGATTGGACAAGTCACCCAAAAAAATGTAAGATTGTTTGAAATCACTTTGTCAGAGAGAATCACTTGAAATTCCTTGCTCTAAAACTTTTTAATCCCCAAGATTAAATCCATTCCACCATTGTTCAATATTTATCATTGACTATATTCTTTTCATTTACATTAAGTGTTGTGGTGATACCATTATACTGATCTTACACACTTTTACACGCACACAATATTTTATCAAGTGCTTTTTGAATCAGAGAAGAATAGTTTACTGACTACATAAGAGGGCTTTTTTTGTTACCTCAGACACATACAATTGCCTTGTCGTTAATTTATTCATAAGCATCTATATCCGCTTTAATCTATCTACAGTATACATAATTTACCATTTGAGAACATCCATTTCCCCTAACAGACTCTACTCTTTTTTGCCTTTGACTCAAACTTTATTACAGTTTCTATTTTAAAGGTGTATTATTATTTTCTATGTATTTTTTATACAACTGTATCCTTGCCTATTTTCAGGTTTACAATATTATCTAAGCTATATATACACAAGTGCTTTGTATTTTTTTGTTTTCTTTTCTATCAGCTTACTTTACATAAAAGAAGTTATTAGATGATTTAATTGTTTTACAGCTGCTAAATACACATATATCTGTTTAAATATACTGTGCCATTACATCACATTATCCTTTTCACTCCTGATTAAATAGCACCAAGAAAAGTGGAACTGGCCTTTTCTTGTTCTGATATTCTATTCACCAAATACAAGTTGTTGTTTTATCTGCACATGTGCACATCATATCATAGGCGACTTCATCTTGCTCAAAGCAATTTGCCCTGGCATGCTGTCAATCAACTTCTGGGCCACATACTGACTGACAGGCACTCAGTCTTGCCTAATCAATGCTTGGTGTTTGTCAGAATTTGTGGGTTTTTTGTTTGTCCACCTGCCTCTTTAGGATTGACCACAAGTTCTCAATGGGATTAAGGTCTGGGGAGTTTCCTAGCCATGGACCCAAAATGTTGATGTTTTTATCTCCGAGCCACTTAGATATCACTTTTACATTATGAAAAGATGCTCCATCATGTTGGAAAAGGCATTGTTCGTCACTGTGTTCTTAGGCAAAATTGTGAGTGAATCCACTCCCACCTGTGCAGAGCTTGCTCAGGACTGGCAGCAGACAGGTTTATGTGCATCTGCAAGTACAGTGAGGTGAAGACTTTTGGAGGATGGCCTGGTGTCAAGAAGGCCAGCAAAGAAAACACTTCTCTCCAGGAAAAACAACAGGGACTGCTATTCTGCAAAAGGTTGGGCAGCACGGTGGCTAAGTGGTTAGCACTTCTGCCTCACAGCACTGGGGTCATGAGTTCAATTCCTGATCATGGCCTGTGTTGAGTTTGTATGTTCTCCCCGTGTTTGTGTGGGTTTCCTCTGAGTGCTCCGGTTTCCTCCCACACTCCAAAAACATACTGGTAGGCTAATTGGCCACTATCAAATTGACCCTAGTCTCTCTCTCTCTCTCTGTCTGTGTGTGTATATTAGGGAATTTAGACTGTAAGCTCCAATGGGGCAGGGACTGATGTGAATGAGTTCTCTGTACAGTGCTGCGGAATCAGTGGCGCTATATAAATAAATGGTGATGATGATGATGAAAAGGTACAGGGATTGGACCGCTGAGGACTGGGGTAAAGTCATTTTCTATGATGAATCCCCTTTCAGATTGTTCGGGGCATCTGTAAAAATGCTTGTCCAAAGAAGGAATGGTGAGTGCTACCATCAGTCCTGTGTCATGCCAACAGTAAAGCATCCTGAGACCATTCATGTGTGGAGATGCTTCTCAGCCAAGGAAGTGCGCTCACTCACAATTTTGCCTAAGAACACAGCCATGAATAAAGAATGGTATCAAAACATCCTCCAAGAGCAACTTCTCCTAAACATCCAAAAACAGTTTGGTGACGAACAATGCCTTTTCCAGCTTGATGGAGCACCTTGCCATAAAGCAAAAGTGATAACTAAGTGGCTCGGGGATCAAAACATCGAAATTTTGGGTCCATGGCCAGGATACTCCCCAGACCTTAATTCAATTGAGAACTTGTGGTCAATCCTCAAGAGGCGGATGGACAAAAACCCACAAATTCTGACAAACTCCAAGCATTGATTAGTCAAGAATGGGTCGGCCATCAGTTAGTATGTGGCCCAGAAGTTGATTGACAGCATGCTAGGGCGAATTGCAGAGTTCTTCAAAAAGAACGGTCAACACTGGAAATGCTTTCTTGGTCTGGGAATTATAACAGAATACTGAGCTGTAAGGCCATGTCCAGATACACTTTTTTTCCTATGTGAAGTGACATGATGCTTCAGATAAACTTGGTTTACACATGTACATTGACTTGAATGGTAATCTTATTAAAAACTGGGAAAAAACTTATAAACTCTTATTAAACTTTATTTTGACATTCGATAAAAGAACAGGTCAATAATGGAAATGGAATTCTCCCTTACTTTCCATGCTTTTGGATGCTGTCTTGAGAGGAAAATAAAGCAAAAGCTTATTTTATTATAAATTTTTTGCATTATGTGATCAATAATAGGTTTGATTATTCAGTATGCAGTACATACATGGGGATATCGGCAGCCTGGAAATATACTTTAAAAGCCACTGCTAATAACTTTGAGATATTACTCTCTTTAAAATGCTGCTTCTAGTTAATTTAAACATCATTGTCCTGAAGGCATATCACAGCTGCATATATAACATGCCGAGATAGAGCATTTTAATTACTCATCTAACTTGCTTTTAACTGGTCGTATACTATGAATCTTACACAAAGCTGTGACTGCATCCTTTCTGATGAACAGTAGATGGAGCTAAATGAATGTTAAAAGTGAATTGCAGTGCTTGGTATATTAAGGTACAGTTTTGATACAGGAGACATACTATTTTTAAACTGCATTCTGAACGATTTAATCTATAAAATACTAGAAGCTGTGAACATCTTACTTATACTTTTTCAAATGTTGTCATCTGCAATTGTTGCATATCTATGTGTTAACGTTAAACTAATTGAAGATAGTGGGGGGAGGGCCATTTCTCATCGTCATCAATATTTATATAGCACCAACAAATTCTGTAGCACTTTACAGTTGAGAATAGAACCCTGTTACAAAGTTAATTTAAGCAAATTATGGCACTAAAAAAACACCCTTTATAACGGTATTAGTCCATTATAGGAATTTACAGTCTGTTTTCTAATGACATTTGCTAACACTAAGACTGACCATGGGATCAGGATTAAGTTCAGGTTTGCAAACAGTTATTGTGAGCCGCTTAAACTCTGTACAAAAGTGCAGCCACCATACTTCACATACAATACAAACCAGTGGCCGAGGTAGGGGTGTATATGGTGGTATGCCTTATTGCCGCTTCTCCTTCAGCCTACATTGTAAAACTATCACATTCCATTTACTTATATTAAATTTTTCATACCACCACTTCTAAATAAATATATATATATATATATATATATATATATATATATATATATACGGTATTATATATTATATATCGGCATTCGAAATCTGATGTGCAGAGTGAAATTGTAAGAAAAAGTGGACAGCCATATGTGTATATATATAGCATGATTGTGTAACACAATTGTCAAATCAACCTCCAAAAGAAGAGGTTGGTTTGACAATCGTGTTACACAATCATGCTCAATAAATTGTTCAGAAGACATTCCATAGCTGGAGTGAAAATCAAGACTCTACTGCACTATGGTGAGATTCACAACAGCAGGGAGAAGGTTAAAATCCAATTTCTGCAACCATGCATTATGTTACTCTACCGTTACCATAACTAATGATTTTGCCATCTGTCTGTCATGGCAGTGTATCGTGCCATCAGAACGTTGTAAACACCTGCCTCGTTGCAGATCAGAGATTCTCTTAATTTATTGTTTACTGTACAAATTAAGATTATTTTTGGTTGAAACATTGAAATAGGAATCTGGAACTTGGACTAAATAATTATATTAAAATATAATATGTAATTAGTATGTATCTTACTAGCAATCATAAATAGCTTGCCAATCCATGTTTTGGGTCCCCATCTGTAGGATAAGAACCCCTGTAGTAAATCATGTACCCAGCAACAAGAATTGAGTTCACATTACGTTTGGTTTCTTGCCTTAGCAGCATATTCACTGTCTGTATTTACTAAATTGTTAATTTTGCTATTACTGAAATCTGCATTTACGACGTAGGTTTCCGCTAAATGTTTTTTTTTGTAGAAAGACACTGCTAACTTTCATGATTTTATTACCAAAAATAGTAAAAAATAATTAAAAAGTAAAACTCAATATCACATTATTAAATAATGTATTAGATTAGTGTGTAGTCTTTTTACTATTTTATCAGCAAACAGATTCATTTCAGCATCACATTACAAACACTCTTTAAAGTATTTCTTAAGCTGCTAAAAATCATATTATTACATTACTACAAAGTTAGAGATTAGCACAGTGCCCTTCATTTGTAAGCATTAACATTTAGTACTCTTTCTTCGCAGCATGTCCTAATATGCATTGAGAAATTAAAAGTTACCTATGACTATTTCACTCTGAAATATTTTACTACTAAACAATTATAACTAAAATCTAATTAAAAGGATAATTCCAATAAATATTTTACTAACGTATGCATTGTGTAAATTGGAGATTATAGCCACAGTCATCACACACAGAGCTGTGATGTCACTGCATTCTGACCTTACCCTTGCAAGACTTTTTGATACAAAGTCAGAACACTGCTTCTGGGATTATTATTTACTTATAGAGCGCCAATCATATTCCACAGAACTGTACAGGGAATATTGATTCAATCCCACCAGTCCCTGCCTCATTGGAGCTTACAATATAAATTCCCTAACACACACTAGGGTCAATTTTTTTTAGAAGACAATTAACCGACCAGTATGTATTTGGAACAGTGAGAAGAAATCTGGGAATTCGGAGGAAAACCATGAAAAAATGGAGAAAACATAAAACTCAACACAGATGGGGCCTTGGTTTGAATCAAACCCATGACCCCAGCACTTTGAGGCAACTGGAGTCACAGGAGATCCTAAAGAAGGGGTCATACTAAAACACAGAGGTGATTTGTTGTAAAAAATGTACACTTTGTTACAGATATTATTTAAAGATGGAGTTACCTTTTTTACATTGAAGTACAGAGGTACATTTGTGCAAATGTTAAACTCAGAAGGCATCTAGATTGTAATGTAAGAATGTTGTTTAAGATTTGTAAATCTAGAATTATTACAGGAAAGGCATTGAAAGAGAACACAGAGATATCCCTATGAGTTACATACTTTTTCTCTATAACTGTCGGCACTTAACCTGCCGACACGAAAATGCCGGCAGGCTAAATGCTGACACTTGCATTGTGTGACAAGTGAACAATGTCTTCAGTGTGATTGGCGACATTCACAATGTCGTCAATCACATTACCGACATTAAAAGACCAATGCTGCAGGATCCGGGGTGTAGCCGCCAGACCCGGCAGGATTGGTGTTTTAATGTCGGCAATGTGATTGGCGACATTGTGAATGCTGACGCTTGGTAGTGAAGGGGAACCAACAATGCAGGAGACCCCACAATTCACCCCCAGAAACTACTGCACATATTCCGGATGCATCAGAAGTGACCCTCTTTGTGGGGGGTGAGGGTGGTACAGCTGCATCGCTGGGTCCAACCTGTGCTATGGGTCCTGGCAATACAAATATCTGCCTGTGTTGCAGGTATACAATGCTAATCATTAGGCTAAATAAGGCATATTTTTAAGGATATAAAGTAGTAGTTACTGTGTATTTTTATTCATATGAGGCAGATAGTCCTACATGGTCAAGAGTTTCAGTTGTTTTTAAGACCAAACAAAAGCTTAGAAAAGAAATATGATCTTAGTCACAGTAAGGTGGCAGTATATCAAATAACCATGATTTTAAATATTGGTTTTCAGAAGAGCAACCTTGAACGTACAGTACAATGAACTTTGAAGTGGATGGGCTACAATAGCAGAAGACCACATTGGGTTCCACTCCTCTTAGCTAAGAAAAGAAAACTGAGACTACAGTGGGCATAAGCTGGGCAAAATAGGACAGTTGAAAATTGAAAAAATGTCACCTGACAAATCTCAATTTTTGTCTGTGACATGTAGATGGAGGATCAAAATTTTATGTAAGCAGCATGAATCCATGGATCCATCCTGCCTTGTGTCAATGGTGCAGACTGATGGTGTTATAATGGTGTGGTGAATGTTTTCTTGGCACACATTAGACTTCTTAATGCCATTTGAGCATTGTTTAAATCCCACAGCCTACCTGAGTATTGTTGCTGACCATCCAGGGCCATCTTAACAACATTATGGACCCCCGGGCAAAGCAGTGCACCGGGGCCCCTACACATATATATATATATATATATATATATATATAGATATAGATATAGATATAGATGTATAGAGATACAGATATAGATATATAGAGATAGAGATAGATAGATGTACTTGCTTAGTGACCCTTGAAGGTTTTTTTTGCAGGTTTTTTCTTTTGCAGGATTATTTATTCTAATTAAGAGTCCTATCTATGGGGCTCCCTTGCCGGTGGGGCCCCCGGGCACCTGCCCATCATGCCCAATGGAAAAGATGGCCCTGTGACCATCTGCATTCCTTTATGGTCACAGTCTACCCACCTTCTACTGGCTACTTCCAGTAGGATAACACCGTCACAAAGCACACGTCATCTCACAATGGTTCCACGGACATGTTAATGATTTCAGTTTACTCCAATGACCCCCACATCACCAGATCTCAATCCAATAGTGCACCTCTGGGATGTGGTGGATAGGGAGATTTGCAGCATGAATGTGTAGCAGTAAAATCTGCAGGAACTGCGTGATGTTATCATGGTAACGTGAACCAGAATGTTTCCAGCACCATGTTGAATCCATGCCACAAATAATTCAGGCTGTTCTGGGGTCAAAGGTGAGCTCTACGCAGTAATAGAAAGGTGTACCTCATAAAGTTGCCACTGAGTGTATATGGAACAAATGATTTGAGTACCCAGCTTATGCCTGGCAGTGTCTAATGCCACCTAATACTGTCAATTCATACAGAAACCAAAAGTAATTTCTTTATATACAACACTTCATGAGTTGATTTCTTATTGGTATTATAAACAATACATGAACTGGTTTGTGAGCTTCACTTTGTGTCTTGTTTTATATGTAATTTCATTACTAATAAACAGTAAGTTTGCTCGATAAGAGTATTACTGGTAACTCACTAAACCTCAAGCCACAGAACAGTATGTCTGCATAGTCCATGTCCATATCATATTAAAGCATTAAAGCAAATTAGTGATTTCTCTTGCTGACGGTCACCCCTTTCTCTGCATTTGGTAAAAGAAATGACTCCAAGCTCTGTCATGCTGAAAGAGCTTTCGCCATTGAATGTATGGAACTAGTTTGGCATAAAAGCTAAAATATTATTCACATTTGACCATGATTCTCTCTCTAATAATAAAAGTTGTGGTAGCATAGATATGACCATGTAATTCTTATGCAATTAGCATCATAAACTTTTCAACGTAAACACCACCACAAGTCCCTTGAGTACTTTACTAAATTACTGCTGTATTTAATAGAATCAGAATAGGGAAAAAGAAGGAGCGGAAGATCCATGGATCACTACTACCTTAAAGCAAACCTTCATCCCCAACATAAAAATGTTGCCTACTTTCTTTTAATATGGTATCTCAGCTGTCCAAAAGATTCATGCTGTAAGAGTAAGGTATGATGATATATCAGACTGTAACTACTGCCAGTAAGTGGGTGGAATCACCCCCATAAACTCCCTGCAACTTCAATGAGGAACAACTGAAAGGAAATGTTAACATTTATATTTTTGTTGGTTGCAAATGTCATTTACTGACTGGAATACATGCTGAAACTGTCTCTTCCCTTTTTATTCATGGCATAATGTTACTAGGAAAGGGTAATTAACTCTAAATACAAGCTTGAATTATCGTTACCTTTTAATTTACTTCTTATTTCATGATCATATCATGTTACATTTTTTCAAATAAATGACCTGAAATTTTTCATTTCCTGAAAGTATTGACAAGCTCAGGTTGCATAGGTTAAGAGGTGCTTTGTTAAGGATAAAATATGTCTCTGCATCTAAGGAACCTGGTTCACGGAAGCTTTAAATCTAAGCAAGTTATCTGATTGCTTTCTTGAACTGAGCCTAGTGTGTCAAGCTAACATGATTACATTCATGATCACAACATAGAGCAAACATAATGATCCAGATAGGCAAGTTAAAAGATCCTCAAATGAAATTATTTAGTCTTAGTGCACAACAAAACAATTTCTAGTCAGTAACATTTTATCAGTACAGAGATTACTGCATTCACTTTTAGCAGCGGTCATTATAGACGTGCAATAGTATCGTTTTATTAAGACTAAAAATTAAAGTTCTTAGTATGCTTATTTCAGTGTAAATTAGATCAAACTTGGCACTCATTCAATTTGTTTCTAGACTACATTTCCCACAGTGCTCAGGTCAATCTTTAATTAAGTTTAATTCAGGAGTGTTGATGGATGCCTCCCTTTGCTGTGTTTCCATGTCCCTGTTTGAACTTGCAGGAAAATAATGTGATCCTGAACCCAATTCCATATACTATCTGTACTGAGTGTGACTGTGTTGCAGAATATGGGCTCTTCTCCTGTTCTTTATGTGGAACAGTATAACATCATTCATACAGAAATTTGAAGAGATAAGAAAATACACCACTTAGTAAAAGTCACTGTAGGTACCTTTAATGACAGCCAGTTAAAAAGCACCACAAGTCTGCAAGATTAAAATATACATGTATTTGCAATTGGAGAGATAAGACTATAATTGGAAGTGGAAGCTTTGTCCCTAATTGCTGTAATCTCAAACAACATAACCAATTAGAATCAATGCTTCATGTGACAATTTAAATGGAGGTTAATAGGTTAAACCACCCAGGGGAAAAGTACAGCTTAAGCGGCTCATCACACTTTACCATTTTCAGAGAACTGATATTTATCTGTTTAAAGCAAATCTACCTCTAAGTACAAGAGGAACCACAAATACATCCTCTGCTTTTATTCTATTTTGTTTCTTTAAGAGCTGTATTCCTTTAAGATGATGTAATAGTTATTTCCCTGGTTGGTTTCTTCCCTGCACTGCTGAAATAGCACCATCTCAGAACAGCCCTGGGAACTGTGGATCCACCCAGCTCAGCATCCAGAGCAGGCTCAGCAACCAAGCAGCAAAGCACCCAGAGCTGAATACCAGCTGCTGATGCTGCTTGCTCTGCCGACTGCTCCTGTCCCTTCTTTTCCTTTCAGCCTACCTGGAAGTATGCTAGCCTTTGTGTTCCTGCTAGTACTTGGAGTGTCAAATGAGCATCCTGCTCCATGCAGACTGGCTGCTGTTATTGAGAGTTTTTTGCAAGGCATTTAGGAGCCAGCATCCCATCTGGAGGAAGCTTCCCCCCTCCCTAATAACAAGCCAGTCTTATTTTGAGTGTACGTTTTATTTGCTGACTACTACACCTGAAAATTCAGCACAGCCGCTGTTATCCAGAAGCTGATAACTTTCTACACTTGATAAGAGCCTCACCTTTCTGATACTTTTTTATTATTGTGATTTTTATATTGATTTTTATTTGTGCTTTTATAAATTGACCTCCTTTTCCATGTGAAAGGATTATGCAACTCAGGTATAGTATTTTTATTGTGATATTCAACTTAATTCTAAACATAACAAGCATCATCTTTATACTGTTCATAGAAACAAGAACATATGGCATTGATGTACACAAGAATTACATTCCTCCTTTCTAAAAATCCAGCTAATGAAATCTGCGTGCAGAATTAGTGTAAATTGTATACAGCTAGTTTATACAAACGTGTATGTATATGTTTCTATAGATGAAAAGAGACATACAATAAAATGTACATTTCACTGCCATTTTTCTGAACTTTACCAATATTCTCTCTTTTTGGCAGATTCTTGTGTGTCTGTTCCTTCATGACCTTGCATCCAGTGGATTTATTGTGATCTATATGTTTTTGATGCTGTTTTAGCACGTTATTACTAAAGTGGAAGTGGTCTAGAAAGTGCCACAGACTGTTATGCTCATGTACAATTGGAATTAACTTCATGATTACAAAACCCAGAATAAGAAGAGAATTATTGCATATTGGGAATATACATTGCATTTTTAGATTCCCGTTTTAAAATTTATGAACAATTTGTACTGTAGTTAGTGGCATCTGTATAATAGCACAATGGCTTTGAGTGGAAATTGCAGAACTTATGCCCCACTTAGAGACCAAGGGACTATCCTGCAATCATTCCCAGAGGTGGTTGAATTAAATGTTGGTGGACAAGTTTACTTTACACGCCATACAACATTGACCAGTATACCCCATTCCCTGCTATGGAAAATGTTCACCTCAAAAAGAGACTCTATAAATGACCTGGCAAAAGACGCCAAAGGACGATTCTTTATTGACCGTGATGGGTTTCTCTTCCGTTATGTTCTCGATTATCTCAGGGACAGGCAGGTGGTCTTGCCAGATCATTTCCCAGAAAAAGGGAGATTGAAAAGAGAAGCTGAATACTTTCTGCTTCCAGAACTAGTGAAACTCTTAGCACCTGATGAAGTGAAACAGAGCCCAGATGACTACTGCCACAGTGACTTTGAGGAAGTTTCCCAAGGAAGCGAAAACAGAATATGCCCATCTTCATCTTTGATGCCTTCAGATAGAAAATGGGGCTTCATCACAGTTGGTTACCGAGGATCATGCACCATGGGTAGAGAAAGCCAAGCTGATGCAAAGTTTCGGAGAGTTCCAAGAATTCTGGTTTGTGGCCGTATCTCTCTAGCCAAAGAGGTCTTTGGAGAAACACTAAATGAAAGCAGGGATCCAGACAGAGCCCCAGAAAAATACACCTCCAGGTTTTATCTCAAGTTCAAACATCTAGAGCGAGCATTTGACATGTTGTCCGAGTGTGGATTCCATATGGTAGCCTGTAACTCTTCAGTGACAGCTTCATTCGTCAATCAGTACACTGATGACAAGATCTGGTCCAGTTACACAGAATATGTTTTCTACAGTAAGTACTGACTAACCAGAAAGTTGTACATTTTACTTTGATGTTATGAAGCATTACATTTTACTTGCTACAATTATATATATTTGCAATTATTTAAATTATTTATCATTAATTCCTAAAAAAAAAAAAGGATTGCAAGCTTCAAGGATACTTTTTTGACAGACATAATTTTGTCATCTCAATCAAACACAGTATTTGGCTGTTCTTTTTCTTAGATACCAAGGTTGAAAAAAAAAACATAGTTTGCAACATCTGGTACTGATAATGTTAAGAAGCTGGAATTACTATGGCTAGGTGGCGCTAGAGGCCAGTAGACGTTTTATTGGAATGGAGCTGACTGCTGTGTCTTACTTTATAAATCAACAGGATGTCATTCTCACACAGTAGCTAAGCATTTACAGCTAAAAGAAGGGGAGAAGATGGAATGGGATTAGTAGAGGCTGTAAATCTTTTGATTTGCTCTCCTTTCATGCAGGATACTTAGGAAAGAGATTTCTGCACTTGGTTTTTATATTTCTACATTTCTGATACACTTGTTCAATGCATGTTCATAGAAAACATTGGCTGCTGGATGGTTCCTCTGCTGTCTTATTTATGTTTAAAGTAAAAATCTATAAAAGTTGAATATGTGCTTATTAAGATTGTGTAATTCTAAATAAATAGAAGTCAACTCTATTTCCAGCTTAACTAAATGTTTAAGCAACATGGCTGCATATCTATGTACCTGGTAAACTGTTTATCATAAATCATGTATTCGTACCTGTAGTATCATATTAATAACATGAGAGATGAGTATGTGATTAATAGGTAGTGCGCGCTTAGGCTCATCTCATTTGTAGCGGATATAGATGTGCTGTACAGTTTATCAGTAGGCAGGCATGAGGAGGGTATTGAGGTTTTTAGTGTATTTTTTCTAGACAAGTGTCCTGTACAAGGTTAGATGGAACAGACTCTTGGGAACTTAACTAAATTGGTTTCACCCCTCTCAAGGCAATGATAAAGTAAACCATTGTATCTCGCTAATAGCAAAGGCAGCTTTTTTTATAAGAGACTAAAATTATGTAAAAAAAAAGTATGTCACTATTTTTAGCCAGGGTTTCTTTTCTTTAGAGTCATGCAGAGTTGACACAGTGTGTACCAGTTTATAAAAAGTCAGGTTTTATAGGCACTTGTCTACTAAGGGAGACAGCATTTTTCTCATAGGATATCCACCCATCTGTAGCAGAATCTCTGTTTAGTATGCAGCTGTAACATAGTCATTACACCTTATAATTGTTCAGCTGCTTCCTGTAGCATACAGCCACATACCCACTGGTGTTTTTACTAATGGTTTTACTAGTGAAAAAAAGAACATTGTAGGCAAAAAAACCCTTAAGATAGAGCAAAATACATCTCAGGCTGCTGTTCAACACATTACGTCCTGCATGGATTTTGGACATTTGTATTATGAAGTTTCTTCTCCCTTTCTTTACCACAGTGGGGTCTATTTATTTAAGGGCAAAGACACCTGTTTGCCCCAGGATAGGGCATCACAGAGTCACCGTAGGCAATAGCTGTTCAAATGCCTGTGGTAAACTCCATCGGATGTAAGATTTCCTGGGTCACGTCGGGAATAACTTCCACGTGAAAACCATGGGGAAGTTTATTTAACAGGCACCACAGCAGTACGAGTTGCAGTCCCTTCAGAATAACATTCTTTGGATAAAGCATTTTTTTCAATGGCCAATATTTATTATTTTTTTTAACACATTTTTATCTAATTTTGTACAATTATCATTATTATTATTACTGTGGAACTGAAAGCTCAAGTTTGGCTTAACCTGGTAATACATGCACATATCTCTTCAGGCCTGGTGAAGCAGTAAGTTAGCCTTTACTGTAAGGGACCAGTTGCATCAGTGAGATTTACATTATTAAAATCATTAATAATAGTTCCAATCATATTACGCAGCACCGTACAGAGAACATATCATCATTCACATCAGTCCCTACCCCATTGGAACTTACATTCTAAATTCCCTAACACAGACAGACACTCACTCCTGTAGGAATCCCATACAAACACGAGGAGAACTCCACAGAGATGGTTGGAATTGAACCTATGACCCAACACTATGAGGCAGCAATGCTAACTATTGTGCTGCCCAACAGGGCTTTCATCAGAAACTGTGGGGCCCATTACTAAATTATCTGTTAGGGCTCCCCCTCTCCATACTTCTCCCTCTTTACCGTACATGCGCCCCCTTCCTTATCACAGTACATTCCCCCTCTCTCTCATCACAGTTCATGCCTCTCCCCACTCCCTCATCATGGTAAATGCTCCGTTCCCCCCTTCATCACAGTAAATATAATCACCCAAACACAGTAAATGTTCCCCTCAACACCCTAATCAAGGTAATTGTTCCCCTCTCCCCTCCCTCCATTCACATCACAGTAAATGTTCCCCTCCCCCATACCATCACAGTAAATGTTCCCTACTCCCCCCATCCTATCCCATCCCAGTAAATGTATCCCTATCCCCTCCCTGCATACACAGTAAATGTTATCTATCTACCCCTCTCCTATCAAATTAATGACCAATTAACATATCTTCTCCACGATGCTGCTGCTCCCGTCATTGATAGACTGATAGCGTGGCGCGCACAGAGTGATGACATCACAGCGCCGTATGCTCCCAGAGCATTAGAACCTGGGAGACACAGCATTGTGAAGAAAAAGGGGCACGGTCAGTCAGGCTAAAGGGCCCAGACAGTCTAGTGGGCCCAGATAGATGTAGAGGTCTGTCCAGGCCCCCTAGTCGGTCTTGCCTCCTCACAGCTGTACGTTGATGGTGGTCCTGCTGGTCAATAATGGTAAATTGCAGCAATAGGTGATTTTCTATTGCCACGATAAGCAGCAATAGAAATTTAGCTTTACCACTGCATATTAATAGAAAGATTTCTGTGTATTATTATTATTGTTATTATTATTATTATTATTATTATTATTATAATAATTACTACTACAACTACTATTATTAATGTTTATGGCAGAGGGCAAACAGCAAGACAGTACATGGTATAACAGTGTAATACAGTAATCAAATAACACTACAACTCTAAACACAGCTACTGGGGTGCAAGGGGTATAAAATCTGTGTCCATTAGCGTGCGTGCAACGAACTGGTTTGGAGCCACTGATAGAGGTGCAAATACAAAAGAGGAGTGGAGTGAATGGGCAGACAGCCCATGGAGGAGGTGCGCAGTGTAGCTGGTGTACAAACAGGAGTGAAGAAAGCCCTGCTAACTAGAGCTTACAATCTAAAGGGAAAGGGGTAGACAAGTGGTTGACACATGCGGGTGAGCCAATGTAAGGGGGTTTGAGGGCAAGAAACAAGAGTGGGAGAGATGGAGGGGGAAATGTGGAGGACTGGTAGGCTTTTAGAAAAGATTTTCAATGACCATTTAAAGCCATACAGGCTAGAGGAAAGTCTGACAGAGCAAAGGAGATCATTCCAGTGGTGAGGGGCAGCATGGAATAAATCCTGGATGAAGGAATGAGATGTGGTAACCAAAGGGAAGGAAAGGCAACGGTCATTGGTCTACCAGAGAGGAGGAAAGGGAGTATGTAAGGAGATGAGGTTGGAGATGTAGGGAGCACATGAGATGGTGGCTGGAGTGAGAGGAGGGCGGGGTGGTAGGGGTCGCAGAAGAGTGATGGGAGGAGGAGATTTCATGTACCGGCATGTTACCAAAAGTACCAGTTTTCGGGACTGTACCGCTTAAATCATGATATTTGGGTGGTTTGTCTAACTAACAAGTTTAGAGGCTTACTTACATCAAAACAATCCATTAATGATAAATAAAGAATTTAATAAAGCAAATTTTGCAGATGTTTGCTTTGATTTTGTAAACTGCACTAGAAACATTACAGAGTCGGATAGGTGATATTGCCTACAGTTATAATATTCAACAATTTTACTTTGTACATACTTTCAGAAATACCCTCCCCAAACCAGACCATAATCAACCCATGTCACCCTTCACCCTTATTTCCTCCACAAAGCCATGTCACTTTTCTGCAAATGTCTCTACAGTTGGAAGACATGCTCAAGACTAGGCATTAGGGGAATTTATGGACTGTTCACATTTCAGGTCACAGAAATAAAATTGTATTGGGGGAATGAGATTGTGTTTAGTGATGATGTATTTTCATGCCACTGTCATTTCATACTGAGCTGTGATGCTAGAGCAGGCTGCTTTCTGCCTACCAGGATTTCATTTCTGGGATTAATAGAAGTCCTTATAAAAGGTATTTCTGGGGTCGTAATAAAGAAAAAAAAAGAGCAAGCACATTTCTCAGGTATATATGAGCTGTATTACATATAGTATTTTAAGATGGAGTTACATTGTACTATACTATTCCTGTAACATGCGACTTGACTTACTTTACAATTGTCATCACTGGCCATTTTCTGTATTAGCCAAATTCAGATCCCAATCAGCTATTCATGTTGTTATTATATCATACCAGCAGTAGCAAATGTTGTTTGTTTTATTTTTCTTCTTCCGTTTTTGATGGAGGCGTGTTGTCAGTATGCAGCTGTGTAGTAACTTAAGAGTACAGTTTGACTTTTGAGCACTGAACAGTGAAATATGCCTTATATCATGAAATAAACATTATCGTGTCAGTGACAGTGAAATTGAAATTGGCTGAGCGCTTCCACATTATTGCATTTCTAATGTACTGTACTGCTCTTGAAATGGATATAAAAGGGATGTTTTAGTTACCACGGGTGTATATTGACAAGTTATTGTCACAGTAATGCTCTCACCATATACAGTTTAGGAGCACTGTTAAGAGGAAAAATTTAACAACTATATTAAAGGGAGTTCAATCTGGGGAGATGGCCCCAGCAGAGAGGGAAAACCGAGCTAAAGGAACACATCAAGCACAAAGATGAATTTTCAGAAGAAAATAGACATATGGCTCAAATGTGTCTATGCATAAAGAATTTCTCCCGGAATTTTAATAACTCATCTTGTTTACATTGTAATCTCTAGTAAGAATAACATTCCTATTGGCATGCGATATTGTTCAATGATAATTTGGCTACAAAGTGTCACTATCTTATAACTGTCTGTAGATGATATTACATAAGACAGCAGCAAAGTCAGACATCTGGCATCTACTACTTATTTTGAAATATGCAGAGAAATATGGTTCTATGTGTAATAAAAGTATGTTGGTATGTTTTAGTCTATAATTGTAGAAGAATAATGCTAGAGGGTGCGTAGTCTGACTGCAGATGCTCTACTTACATCATTGGGCTGATCTTTCTGAGAAATACACTGTGATTCTAGGCATAGTTACAGTGGATACCCAAATCAGCTTGGCTGTTTCTGGAGTCTTCTGGCAACCAGGATAAGCAAATTACAAATTGTGACGGGGACATCATACAGTAAGAGATTACATAACTTGATTGGACGTAACTATATACAGCGCCTCTGTATAGCGCTGCAGACCATTTGTGGCAATAAATAAAGGATAATAAGAATAACTTTTCAATAGTCCACACAGCACCCTAATACCAGGTAATACTTTTAGAATTATATATAGAAATGATCTCCATTTTGGTTTCCTAATCTGTGTCACCTGATCACAGTGGAATAATTTTCAGTCCTCATAGACTGTGTAACATACAATTAAATGTGCCACTAATACTATGATTGTGTTTTCCTATGTTGTGTTTTCATAGGGCTCTGCTGTCTAATTTTATAATATGTGCTAGTATTCTACCATGTACTGGGAGCTGAACAAATTCTAATGTATTCAGCAACTTCTGCTTCAAACAATCCAAGTGGATTTTTGGGTCAGAATGACATGTTATTGCAATTTGTTGCTACTTTATTTAATTTGGCCTCCATAAAATTAGAACAATTTCACAGAATTCCTATTAAAACTTTTCTGTTTAGAGGACAGCCCTGATGTTGCTTACAATGAGGCTTTATGTGGTGGAAATAATGTTTTTTTATAGACCGTATAATGCTGTGAGGAAACCAGCCTTAACTGGAAAGGTGGCTACCTTAGGATTCATCTCACTTGAGCAGACCAGGATATATCCAAAATATAGGTTTACTGCCAGCACAATAGACAGTTCACAGGCACAAGGCAAATGGTAGCATATACCAGCATCCTCTTGCAGTCATCATCCCAAAACAATAACCTCCATAGCTTCTCTGGAGTCCTCAGAGTCTTATTCTCCCACAGATAGCTATACAAATCCATATCACCAAGCCTGGCACACTGCCGAGCACAGACACTGTCCTGGTAGTGTTTCCTACAGCGGCACTGCGTTGCCTGGCCCAAAGTCCTTTGTGTTGGTGTTACATACACCAGGATCCTCCAGGATAGAATGACCTCGTTGACATACTGCTCTCCTTACATTTCTGGATGTCTACACAAGGAGTAGGGTCAAGGTGGCCTAAACCCCCCCCCCCCCTTTCAGTAGGGGTCTTTTAGTGGACACTTAAATTATTTAACTGTTAGACATTCCGTCTCTGATATCTCGATTATATAATGGAATGGCTTGACTGAATTAGCTGTTTAGGATAAACTTAACAAAGGGTTACAGTATTACATCAGGGAATATCATGACACTTCCCGCTTGTATGAAACATTAAGACAATTGACACAATGTATGTGCAGCATTACACGATCTAAGTCTAAGATGCATTTTGATAGAAAAACATTTATATTGACACATATTAATACAGTTCCCAATGCTATTTCAGCCAGTATAGTGCTATGAAGACACATTGCACGTCCTCTGGAGCGTCTTACCTAATTGCCTTCCAGATTACCTGTTGACCTAGCTAATTAACTTGCCAGTTAGCTATGTTAACAGTCACACAGACATTGTTCTGGTTACATTACTAACAACCCAGATCTATGATACACCTCATAAAAATGGACATTTGAGACAAATGGTTATTAGAAAATATAACTGCCTAACTCTCCATCCTGGCATGCAATATGGCTTCTGATGCCCTGCTATTTTCACACAATGTTGCAACAGTCTTTATATTTCCAATACATACAATATTACAAGAAATAGCAAGGGCAAAATGTACAAAATATCATGATATAACAATACCCATAATACACTGATGCTCTGGTGTATATACTTAGGCTGGGTCAAGGATAGAAAAGTACATTAAACTGTGATGGGTGATGAATAAAAGGTCCTCAGTCCAGTGGGATCCCTTTTAATCACAAATGGCTGCTTGTTATAAAAGCTAGAATGGTAGAAAGCCATGTGTGACAGAACAGGTTTTGGGGGTCAGGTCAGTTGCAGCAAACCTATCCTTATATTAAATGTATGGTTTGAAAAAAAAGAGATGTCTATTCTATATCCAAAATAAGATTTAATCAGTAAAGCTGTATGTCCTCGGTAGATGTCCAAGTACAAGTCACAAGATATTGTCATTGTGCATTACATGATAACATACAGTTTCCCTAGTCATATCCTAGTATCCCAACTAATGCCTCATGGTAAGCCTATGCCACGCTCTAACATATGTGACAGTGTTTCAGTACCGCCTGGGTCGTGGTATGCCACAGCAAGGCTCCTTTCAGGACACAGAGGAGGCCAGAACAGAGGAATGGCCCCCTAAACATCAACAACAATTCAGATAGCACAACCAATTAAAAAAAATAAAAATTAAAACATAAAAAGCAAATTTACTTTTGATAAATCTAAGATAGCGGAATAAAATCACCCTTGGGAATTGTTATAAAATTAGTTTAATCTAAACCATCACAGTACATTAATTTTACATGAAAACTTTGAAATGATACAAAAGAAGAAATGAATGTACATGTATTCCACTAATAATCACATTCTAGACTGCCATTAGTAACAATTTGCTGGTTCCTATATAAAAAATACAGCTGCAGTTCGTTGCAGCAAGTATATCACTTTACTATGTGATCTTCACAGCGCATAAAAAATCCACTCAGAAAATAAATTACAATTCATATATTCTCTCTAATAGAGACAGAAAACAAATAGATCGGAAGCCGATATCCACACTGGGTAATATGTTGTTCAAAAGTACTCTTTTCAATAGCGATTATCACACTGTTATTGCTGTGGAACCACCAGTCCCAAACTAAATGTTAAAGTTAGTAACAGTGACAGACTAACTTAGAATGCAATTGCATTTCTGTCATTTCATGGAAAAAGTCTTTCAGTCATTAGTAAATTAGTGTTAATAATAAAAAAAATAACCAATATTCAAATAGAGAGAGTCACTGTTTAAAACATAGTCCGGTTATATGGTAACATATAACCAAATTAAAGTTATCACATTCCTGTGGAGTAGAGATACATTTTCTCAGTACGTGGCCAGTCTACATAGATAAATAGCAGTTCCTTTACATGGATCATGGGTATGTGTGTGATAGCTGACTGATTGGATCAGCTGCGGAGATTATGTCCTTTTCCGAGGTTCGAATAAAGTGACGCGTTTCGCTCTGCTCACAGAACATTTTATATGGATGCCCTCTAAACCCAGACAGTCCCAGATAAACTGATGTGCTGTTGGATAAGTGACATTTTCACCACTTTTTCACCACATTTTCATTCCATTTCTGTGCTGTACTTGTTAGGTATTTGTATAATATTATAATATGTTGATCTGTATTTCTTTCTATTGGAGTTTATTGAATCTGTTCAAGTGAATTCAGAGAAAATTGTAATTTTGGGAGTATTGTTATATTATTTTTTGTTTCCATTATGTTGAAAAAAGATCACGGTTGCATTGATTGATACATTTTCTAGAGAAGGCTCTATCCTACATAGCAAGATACAGTGGTCCTGTTTTATATTTGTAATTTTCATTGCAGCTGCACTCATGAGAGTGTGGATTTCAGAGGGACCTCCCTTCAAAAATGGACACATGACGCTGCAGGAATAGTGTGTGTGTGTGTGTGTGTGTGTGTGTGTGTTTGCGTGTATATGAATGCTGGGGTGGGGGCAGAAGAAGCCATGTAGAACATATGTGAGGGGCCGGGTTATTTTGTTTCCCAACCCCCACCCCCATGTTCCCAGTGACTTGCTGTGAGCCATAATGTCCTGGGCTGGGCCACTACAAAGCAGTACTAAGGGTCTGGTTTATCAACGTATGATAAATCATTTTTATGTATACATCAAAGTGGTAGGGCCATAACACTGCTACCATCAGCGATAACACCCACCAACTTTAAGGTTTGCATTTTTTTAATGTGAAAAGTTTTAAAATATTTTATTTTTTAAAAATTGTTACATATTTTTAAAATGTACTTAATTTTTTTAATAAGTGTTGTTTAAAGCCCAAACATGGCCCGCCAAAGTGGTAAACTAACCCTAGCCTTCCAGGACATGTGAGCTCAGACAAATTTTTTTGATATCTGCTAAGTCAGGATCTTAACTCTCTTGATAAATAGACACTTAAATTAGCATTGGTTAAACTTTGTGTACTTTATTAGTATGGTAATGGGATTGTCAAAATGAAATCATCATTAGTTATCACAGCTTAGTATATATGGGCAGCACTATGTTTGTACATATATTCCAGATTTATTCACGTGTATTCTGTTTAGTGTACCTTGAATGTATGTGTGTACTACCACAATCACTGCGTTTCTCTGCACTGCACTAGTTCAGCACAAGAGAGAAGAGAAAAAATGAATGTTGACTTTGATTTCATTGCTGGCTTTAATGATCACAATGAACTTTAAGCAGTTCTTGACAGGCAACGTGTAGCCATAAGGGCAATCTGTATAAAGAAGGTTAGTCATTATTGATGATTGTTTATACCTTACGTTGCTAAGCCTAATTGGAAACATCTAAGCTCAAATGAAGACTGTGATTGATTTTGTACATAGTACACCAGCTTTTCTGTTATTTTAACGCCTGCAATTTATGAAGATCCAAGAACACAACATTCCAGTGCTTTTTAGACTGTTTCACTTAATAACAACTTATATAAGCTATAAAGACACAGTGTCTGATTCATTAAGGAATGTAAATGCCGATACATGGTGTCCATTGCGTTAAATTGCACTGCACACGCCCAGAAACGAACTATACCTCAATGAACAATAGTGTATGCAATTCAATTTCGGGCGCTAAGGACACTTCCGACAGCCTATGATTCATGGGCAGAAACGGGAGGGGAAGGGGTGTATGCACGTAGCCAATGTACAGTAAAGGCGTTCCAAGGTTCAGCTCCCTCAGCAGCAACCGGTTCAAGCTTTTGGCATCCCTAAGGTACGTGTCCTTTAGGCACATCACTTGCTTCAGCTACGGGTCAGGTATGAGTGCCAAGTGATAGTGATGGTGCGTTTGAATGCTAGAACATGTGTTTACAATCAAGAGCAAAAATGCATTTTATGTACAGTATTAACATCCTGATATATGTATTTCGTGAGGGGAAAAATAGAAAAAATGTTTGTTAATTTTTGATTTTTCATTAATGACTAGCCTATTATATTAACAGGTGAAAATAATGGAATACTTGTTTTCTGTGTGCTTTCTGCTAGGACTTTATATGCCACATATGTATTGTACATATGTGTATTGTGTCTGTCTGCACATGGCAAGTGCCACACATACAGAGCGAACCTAGACCCATATTCACCAAGAGTCGGTCCTTCAGATTCGCTTCTAATTGAATACGGACGTACGTGTACCCGATTTATAAGCATTTTTAAACATTCGCACAAGATGTTTATTTTGCACGCCTTAATGAATCAGGCCCACAATGTACAGCTACAAATATTTAAGTAATTTTGCAAGTATTTGTGTGCTACATGAAATACAGCCAATATTTACCTAATGTGAAAAATAATAAACTAACATGCACCACTTGCATGGTTTTGTCCAGGAGAAAATGTACTAATTCTTTTGCCTTACTTTCCTTATTCATTCAGGCTGTGTGTGTGTGTGAGATTTATATATATATATATATATATATATATATATATATATATATATATTTAAGTTGGTACTGTTAGTTTTATTTCTATTTAAAGAGGTACTATTAATTTAATTTATATCTACTGGGGCACTATTAGTTTCAATTATATCTAAGGAGGCAATATTAGTTTTAATTATCTATATGGGGGCACAATATTTTTTTAATTCTCTGATGCTAACTGGCCAGGGAACCAGGAGGGACCTAATGTTACTTAGCATTGTGCTGGGCATCTCTCAGTGTTGCTACCCCTTCTGTTTCTGTATGAACAATGGCACTGAGCAATGGCACTGAAGACTGGAGAGTGACAAGAACACTGCTACCCCTGTTTCTGTGTGAGCAATGGCACTGAGCAATGTCACTGGAGAATGGAGAGTGATAAGAACACTGCTACCCCTGTTTCTGTGTGAGCAATGGTGCTGAATCTTCTGGGGAGGGAGGTACTTATGGAATCCTAAACCCCGAGATTCGTTAACGCAACTATTGCGTTTTGCCTCGCTTCATATCTGAGGATGCATGAAAGTACCAAGCCGGCTCGCGAGCCTACTCGGATCTCCTAAGTTCGGGTGGGTTCGGTTTTCATAAAACCGAGCCCGAGCAACTCTACTTTTACCGATTTCATACTGCCGCCCCGGCAATATCCCAGGTTTTTCAAGCCGGGTTTTTGCCGGGGCTCGGAGCGTCCCAGCTCAGAAACACCATTCATACTGCACCTCGGACCCGGGAATTTCCCGGGTTGACCCCATTCATACTGCACAAGTCTGTGCCCTGGCAATTTGTGGGAGTCATCACCAGAGCAGTTTTCATTGGCTGAAAAATGGTGATGTCATTGAAAGGTGACTGGTTTTTGTTTTCTTCCACGGGCTCCCACCGATGACATCATCCTCCAGAGACAGGCAGACAGCCAATCAGCTTGTTTTCTGTGCAACCCGGGTTGACCCTGGAATTACCCCTCGATAAATCCCGGGTTGAAGACCCGGGTTTTTAGACCCGGTATTTTTGACTTGTACCATTCATACTGCACCAAGACCCGGGTCGTTTGAGCTCGCCCCGGCAAAAACCCGGGATTTTGGTGCAGTATGAATGGGGTATAATTATGTATATTACATTCAGTTCTTTATACTTTTTTTCAGGGCTTTATAACTTAATATTTATTAAACATGAACATTTATAATACAAACAATTAAATTATAGCCACATTCAGTAAATATATAACAAATTTGCGATGGATTCTCAGACTGTAGACAGAGTTAAAAAAGCTGAGCTAAATTCGAAGCAGGCGAACAGGTTTGAGCTTAGATGAGTACATTGTATAGTATTTTCAAGGCTTTTACTTGAAAAGAGTAATGTTCACTGTCCAACTTAAAAAATACATAAAACATTTGCAAAATGTAGCCATTTTCCTTACAGAGAGTTCCATTTGACAGCTTAATAACAGTTATATAATATACACCATTTTGGACCAAGCAAATATACAATATTCTCTAGGTTGGTGCAATCAAAAGTTTGACCAGACCAGTTTGTTCGAATTTCAAACAGACTCAAAAAGCTTAAGCATTCTATACCCATAATTCCTTCAAAGACCAAAATACATGGCATTTGAATTAATAAAACTATGATATGTTTTGAAGAACATGTAATAATGTACTGATGTGGTATCTGTTGTTTGGAATTATGTTTATGCAGATAATGGTTTTTTTCCATAACTTGGAGCACTAAGGCTAAAATATAATAAATTACATTTAAAAAAATTTAGATACTAAAGAAAAACACTGGCTATATAGTAATTAAACAGAACACCACATATGGAACACACTATAAATATATACTACAGATATAGAAATGCAGCCTGGGGATAGAGGCACTGCCAAGCATCAAAATAGTGGCTACAAAAACAAAGAAAAGAAACCCCCAGGCTATGTTCATAACTGTAATGAAATGCTTCTCTCAGCCAGTATAGTTCATTAAAAACATTTTTTTTTTATTTTATCACACACAATTTAAAATTGGATTACTTTTTAAGCTTTAAATTGTGTTTGATAAAAAAAATATTTTAATGATCTATACAGGCTGAGAGAAGAATTTGCTTAGAGTTATCAGAAATAGAACAGTGCCAGAGGTTACTTCTTCTTGTTAAAATTCTTAGCCCTGCTTTTTTTCACTGACACTGCACCTGGCATTTGTTAGACTGTGAAGCAACGCTTTACTAGCGGCGAGACTGGTAGGTGGAGGTGGTCAGTGATCTGGTGATCATGTCCGAGTTTATGAATTTATCACAGAGCAGCTGCAATTATTTATTTTTTTCCTGTGTATTTGGAACTTTCAGGATAACGGGTTTCCAGATGAAAGATCCCATATGCAGTACACATAGCGAAGTATTTAGAAATGACTGGAGTATGTTTTCTGCACTACACAATACATTTGAGCCATGCTGTGTAATGTGATGTCACTTCTTTGAAGTGATTTTATCTGTGAACATGATTTGTAAACTTGACTATATATTAGAAGTACTAAGGATGTGTTTCAGGATACAGGTAATACAAAATTACGTAAGCTTTCTTTTAGCCAGTCAGGGTCTGATTCATTAAGGCATGTAAACGGTGACATTGTGCGTATAATCTGCACAATCACTCTGCGCATGTCCAGAACTGGACCATACGCCACAGAACACAGCAACGTTCAATTCGTGTTTGAGCGCAAAGGATACTTTCTACAGCTTACAATTTCAGGGAGAGAACAGGGAGGGGACTAAGCGTTTGCCCATAGTCAATGTACAGTAAAGGGGTGCTGATTCAAGCTTTAGAAATCTCTTGTGTACTATTTTTCCAGCTGTATCTCTTGCTCCAGCTACAGGTCTTGCCCTGAGTGGCGATTACTGATGATTACAGCTGTGTATACAGGCTAGAACATGTGTTTGCAATCAGGACATTCATAACATCCTAATAAATCTAATTCATGGGCGGGGGGAAACACTTTTTATTTTTTAATGTTTTGTCATTAATGGCTGTATTATTAACAGGTAACATCAATTGAATATTTTTTTTTGTGTTCTGTATGTTCTTTTGTGAGTTGATATTCCAAATAGGCATTAGACGTATCTTGCAGTGTGTTGTCTAGGAGCAGAGCAGACTTACACTACACCTGTGTTCATCACCACACGTATCCTCAGACCCACTCATTCTTGAATTCAGGCGTACATATATCCAATTTATGTGCATTTTAAAGAAAACGCACATTGCGCTCACTATGCTTCTCTTAATGAATCAAGCCCCCAATGTTTATGGTAGTTTTGGGCAACACGTGACTTTTATCAGAATAAGGGCCACCGACGTCTACGTTATGTGACCTCCTTGGCATAGAGCAGGGAGGTCACATGGTATACTCAGAGGATGAGGGAGTGCACTGGGCTTTCTTTTCTTCCTCTATGCGGCCCCTATTTTACGTTGCCTATCACTGGTCTAAGGGCTCATAAGTGACATTGCATTATATTAATGAACCATGGGTCATGATGGATAATTGATGGAGTTCAGAGCACAATATCTTGTAAGGGGATAGATCACAAAGTTACATACATGTCAATTATCTCCTGTGATTGCATGGAAGTCTCTACATACTTGTACAACTTACACTATGCTTAGTCATATTGGCTTTATTTGTCCCACATATTTAAGTACATAAATGCAATTCAAATTCAGTAGTATTCAATCGTTGTTTTGATGTATTGTGTCAAATAAATTCCTTATTACTTATATGTTTAATCAGACTTGAGGGCCATATTGACAGATGTTGGTGTAGTCTGTTTTGGTGGGGAAGACAACTTCTAGTAGAACACTAGGGGTTAAATTTACAGCTGCGCGATTCCGGCGGGTTTGAAAAGTGGAGATGTTCTCAATAGCAACAAATCATTCTAGTTGTCATGTAATTAGAACATTCTACAAAATTATAGGTAGATCTGATTAGTTGCTATAGGCAACATCTCCACTTTTCAAAACCACCAGAAACTCGCAGGTTGATAAATTTACCCCTATGAAAATTACGATGGTCTCAACCAACAGAATCTATCCATTTTAAACTATAGAATCAAACTTTAATGTAGTGGATATAAAACCAAAATGGGTTCTAGAGATGCCATATCAATCTCTTGCTTGTTAGGGCAAAGGCAAGTATTAAAAAAGGTCATATTTTAAAATCTAAGCATTCACTAACCCTGTACATTAAACCAGCAACCAATTGACAATTAGCTTTCATTTATTCACTGCAAGTTAGATTTTTGCTTTGTCTGAATACTTGACATGCCTTCACCTTTATTTTTTTGTCATTCAAACTTGTAAATAAACAGTGTTATTATTTAATCAAAAAACCCTTATGTTATTGAACTGGGATGAATATTTTTTTTTTTTTAAAAGTTGTCTTATTTCAGCAGAGACTTGCTGCTATCGAACATTGGCAAGCCATGTTTTTAATTGCAACCAGAGCCAAATCAATCTAACTTTAATTAGCAACATGGATAACAATTGTCTTACAATCTTCATGTCTATTATACATCCTTCAAGTTTATTTTATCTCAGCTTAGAGTCAAGCAGTTATTTGTATCTGTAACATGTATATCTTCTGCATTAACTTTGACTCTGTCCGACAGCTTGGTCTTTATTAGGTTTTTAGTGGGATATTACATCTTATATCCTATTCTAATTATTTAATTAGTAACTGCCAACTGTGTTTATATAAGCAGTAATTCATCAAGCTGTTGTATCTGTGTTAATGAATTGTAACTAAGGGAGGTTCTCAAAAGCAACCAGTTATCTGCATACTAACATATCCTTAGCAGAACTGGACCTTGAGACAAGGAAAAAACACCACTGTTAATTAAAATAATTTCATTTTTGGTTGTCTGTAGTGGATACTATAAGACAAATCTTTTTTTCAGACTTCTAAAATTGTAGTCATGTTTTTTTTTTTAGTTTTTTTTTGATAAAGTATTTTTATTGATTTTAGAAACACATAACACATACATTTTTAATCTAACTATCTAAACATAGCTCATCTGATTAAGACATAATCAGGCCGTGAGAACTTTCTTATGCAACAGGACATAAAAGCTGTAAGCAGGCAAAAGTCATCTGCTTTGAAAGGTAAAATGCCATACATACATACATACATATAAACTCAACAGATTTCTAACATAATAATAATCAGCACAGTGACATCACAGAAAGGCTGCATATCAGCATTATAGTTGTTTTTTTTAACCTGTTACAAAGGTGGTAAAAGTATCAAAATGTATTCAAAGATTGGGTAATAAACCATGTGGCTGGAATTTGCACACATTTGTATACAATGGGAGTTGAAACTGAATGGTTCTGGAAAACATATAAAATTAATTAATTGAAACCTAAAGCTTATGTATACAAGGGTTTTCAATAGATCTCAGAAGAAAATCAATTAAAAATGCTTTATTCTCCTAATAAAGCATTTTTTTAACCAATCATTTCTTTTTTTTTTTAACTTAAGTGGAACTGAAAGCCCAAGTCCTTCATTTCCAGTGCGCGTTAGTGTAACAGCTAACTGAGCATGCATACTCATATCTCCATAGACTGGCCCGATGAAGCGGTAAGTTAACCCTTACCACTCTGGACCAATATCATTGAGGTAGCTGAGTATCATTCAGCTGGGTCTGCAAAATGTTATTGATAATTTGCGGCGATAGGTGACTTCCTATCACCATTATATGCAATTGTAAAAAATCAGCCCTATCGTGGCATTTTAATGAATAGTTTGTAGAAGACGAGGTAGCAACAGTGATTATTTACAACAATTATGATGAAGAAGTTTATGCCACAAAAATATAATGGCAAGTCTCTTATTATTAAGGATGAGGAAGAATGCAACTCCCACTCTGAAGAATATAAATATGATGGGTGTTGTAGTCCCAATAATGACTACTATCATCATCATCAACATTTATTTATATAGCGCCAGCAAATTCCGTAGCGCATTACAATTGGGAACAAACATTAATAAGACAATACTGGGTAATACATACAGACAGAGAGGTAAGAGAACCCTGCTCGAAAGCTTCCCATCTACAATGGGAGTTAGAAACACAAGGGCATGTGCTACATCATATTGCACAATGGACCAGCCAGACTGCAAAGGTAAAAGTACTGAGTGTGCTGTGTGTGTTTCAATGTTGGTCAGAAGGTTGTTGTCTTGCGTTAGCAGTGTAGAGGATGGCAATAGGGTAATCTAGGGAAATTAAGATCATGGTTGAGGAATATCATAACCTTGTCTGAAGAGGTGGGTTTTCGGTGAACGCTTGAAGGTTTGAAGACTAGAGGAAAGTCTTACTGTGCGAGGGAGGGAATTCCACAAAGTAGGTGCAGCCTGGAAAAAATCCTGTAACCGAGAATGGGAGGATGTGATGAGAGTGGAGGAGAGACGTAGATCTTGTGAGGAACGGAGGTGCCGAGTAGGGAGATATTTAGAGACAAGTGAGGAAATGTATGTCGGTGCAATTTTGTTGATAGCCTTGTATGTTAGTAGAAGAATTTTATATTGGATTCGTTGAAATACAGGCAGCCAATGTAGAGACTGACAGAGTGGCTCAGCAGAGGAATAACGGTTTGTAAGGAAAATCAGTCTAGCCGCTGCATGCAAAATAGATTGTAGGGGTTCAAGTCTGCCTTTGGGAAGACTAGTAAGGAGGGAATTGCAATAGTCGATGCGAGAGATGATGAGTGCATGAATTAATGTTTTTGCGGTGTCTTGTGTCAGATATGTGCGTATTCTGGAAATGTTCTTTAGGTGTATGTAACATGATTAAGATATAGAGTTGATGTGGGGAATAAACGACAGTTGTGAATCAAGGATTACACCTAGGCAACGAGCTTGCGGGGTTGGATTTATGGTCATGTTATCGACAGAAATAGAAATGTCAGGCAGGAAGCTTCTGTTCTTGGGTGGGAATATTATTAATTCAGTTTTTGAAAGATTGAGTTTGAGTTGGCGAGAAGACATCCAAGATGAAATGGCAGAAAGACAGTCAGTAACGCGAGACAACACAGATGGTGAAAGATCAGGAGAGGATAGATAAATTTGTGTATCATCCGCATAGAGATAATACTGAAATCCAAAGGAGCTTATTAGTTTTCCAAGAGAAGTGGTGTAGATAGAGAATAGCAGAGGACCTAGGACTGAGCCTTGTGGAACTTCAACTGATAAAGGAAGCGGAGCAGAGGTGGATCCAGAGAAATTAACACTGAAAGATCGATTAGATAGGTAGGATGAGACTACTAAGATGGTAATTATGTAATCCCAGCACATGTACTACTTGGTAATGTAATAACATCAAGGATACTATCATTGAACAAGAAAAAATATGTATAAGTGCAATGGATGAGGGAAGTATCTCAGTAACAATTAAAATTGAAATTAAGTTCTTTTTGATTGTGTTTTGAACATTTTTAACCCTAAACATTGTGTCAGGAGTTTGTTCAGCAAAGCAATAGATGATTTTGTATTAAAGTCTCAGCTGTTAATGGCATTTATCAATGTGTTTTTTTGACTCAAAGACCCCTCCAAAGAAACATATAGTTCAGTCATAATAAGACCAATAAATAGTTTAGACTCTAGTGTTTATTGGCATATACATTGATAATCAGTAACTGTTTAGGACAATTTAATTGTTTGCCTAACTTGAATACATGGAAGCAATGTTTTTAATACAATACTGCAATGTATTATTATTGTTAGAAGTAGAGTTTATAAATTGGGTCACAGTAATGAAACACTGTCTGGATACCTAACCGCAGCCTGTTAATGAGGCCTATAATAGTACCTTCTGGACAAGGCTATCGTTAATTCGGATGACTGGTTATCAGAAGGTGTGCTTGACCTCTAGCTGACTGAAGTATAAAAATTGCTTGGGAGAAGTCATCAATGATCCAAAAGACAGCTCAGCGTCCCATTATTATAACACAGAAAAAGAGAGAACGATTAGGGCTAGTATTTCAATGCTGTCCCTGCTGTACTTTTCACTGAATTTTTTAGAGAGCTGTAATATTGTTCAACTCCTTTGTAGCTTTGATCATCAGGTAACTACTATGGTCAAGAATTACAATTTTTGCACGCAGGGCTTGGCAGCACATTTATAAAAACTGTTCTACATGTTAACTGTGAAATAAGTGATGTTTCCTAATGCAACATAATACATGATGTGATTTTGTTTCTTACAATTTAGAAGATTAAAACAAATATCTGATTTCTATGGCCAACACTATCCTTTCTACACTGTGACCATGTATGTGCTGGTGCTAAGTGGGCAACTTATGATCCAGTCATTCAGCCCCAACCTTGAATTGTTGAATCTTTCATATTTACCCACAAATGTATGATCTAATCTGATGTATATATGGCCAATTGCCATTCAGACTGACCAGCTAAACCAACCAGTGTATGGTCATTTACACAAATGAAGTTTGTTTATTTTTTTTTGGGGGGGGATGCACCTTTGTTACTATGTCTCAATATATCCAGGGTTAATACAGACATTATACACACTTTTTATACATAAGTACATTGTAACAAGTGGACATCCACTTTCACCCTAGAAAGGGCTTTATTGACTGCAAGGTTGTTCAGGCTATGGAATTGCCCACCACTGTAAGTGCTAATGGCTGATTCATTTATTTATTGGAATTTAAAATTAATTGCATGCACTTATTACTAGAAACTGTAACTATAGCTATAATGAGTGACAAGTTAGCCTCATCTATACCCATTACACAAAAATTTTAAATGAAAATATATGAAAGAAGGTAAAGAGTTATTCGATGTATAATTATTTGAAATCTGTTAAATTCTTATAAAGCATCCAAGAAGTCCATATAGCCCTAAAAACATCAAATCAATCCTGTATAGTCGTTATTATTTTCTTTAATCACATAATGCTGTAGACCTCTGACACCCAGTCAGCGGACAGGGCCGAGCTGACCTCCAGTGTCCTATGAAAACATAGCCTGCTATCATTTTTTGCAAGCACAGTCTCATAGGTGTAGCACCCTGAAGGTTCTCCTAATGTTGTAATTCATATTATCGGATGACTACCCCCATTGTATGGATGGTAATAATTATAAATGTGTTTTTTTTATTTATTGTGCCAGAGTATCACCTTAGACAAAGTAAAGAAAGCATATATGTGCTAGTTAATTGACAAGCGATACAGCCTGTGTAGACAGAGAGGATGCAGTGAGATGATGCTGTTCGGGCACAGACCACTGTGGTTTTTGCTTGTTTTGGGGATCCTCCAATCACATGGGGTGAACGAGCCTCTGGCTGCTTCCTCAGCATGACCAATCAGCAAGCGACTGGAGCTTTGAAGAGCTTGAACCGCCAGCTGCTGGAAGATTGAAAACCACTGACCCCCGTCTGTGAAGGAGGCAAAATAGAGCATAACTATGTCCAGAGCTTTTGTCCAGTGCTTGTACATGAGAATTGCACTTAGGAGGAAAGACAGGGGGAAGTAAAGGGGTAAAGTAAAGAATGGGAGAATGTTAGAAAAATGTGAAAAGGGGAAGGGAGGAGACATTGAGAGTGAAAGGAACGATGAGGCAGGGAATGGTATGTATGAAAGAGTGAGGAACTATTTAAAAGGAACAGAAATCAGAATAAAATGGGAAAAGTGAGAAGACTGGACAGGGGAGCTGCAGAAATACTGGGATAGTAAGAAAGGGAGCAGCAGATAGATAAAAGGAGGGAGAGATAGACATCAAACAGGCTTAGAAGAGGAAAATAGAAAGGGTTGTTTAGGTCAAAGGTGCGAGGGAGAATTTATAGACAGGTAGTGTTAACCAGTGATAGAAGAAGTAAAGTGAAGCAATGAGACTATAGAGCTGTCAGGAAAAAAGAAGGAGAGCATCTTCCTGGAAAGAATGACAGCCAGAGGCCAGAAGTGGAAGAATAATAGTGTTAGTGATATTTAATAATAGTAGGGCAGAGAAGACCACAAAGAATGGCAGACTTACCAGGACCTGTCCAGACATCCAAGCAGTGGTGAAAATTGAAATGACAAGTTTGGGAAACCAGACGCCAACAGGCCAGATAGATGATGTACAGTAAGTCAGCCAAAAACACTGCAACCTTTTCTACAGTTTTGCGTATTAGCTAGGTCTAGGCGCCACATCACCATATTCTGATCAAATACTTATACATATGATATATATATATATATATATATATATATATATATATAGATAGATATATATATATATAGATATAGATATATATTTATTGGGCATATTAAAGGAGAGCTTACAGCATTTAGTTTTTACATAACCAATCCTGGGACCATCATTAACCTTGAGAATTCTTGGTACTCACCATAAGAGTCCTACCTGACACCTCCATGCAAATTAAATTAAGGGTAAAGGGGATTTTAGCTTCAAATACTGTATACAGTTAACAATATAATTAAAGTTGGAGCAAGGATATGTTCATTGAATCTGAATTAGAATAGTATATTTTGAAATTGCTCAGAGCCCTGAAACTGTCAAATTCCTTTTTGAAATTAGAGAGACGGCTGTGATTGAATCATATATAACACTTGTTTTTTGTCCGTAAAAATAGCCATCCTCTGTATGGTTGACCCTTTAGTCCTGAAACTGAGGTATTATTGTGGATAACTACTGCAACATTAACTTTTTTGTTTGTTGGCGTACAGTGGGTCTCAATACAGAGTGACATATAGAAACTTTCCTCTACAGGACCAAGATGATGACTTGCTCTGTTATTTTGACTAAAATGTGCCTTAGCATGATCTGAGTTTGTGTACTTTTCAAAACATCATCTCTTAGGATCATTCTATTAAATAGTTAGTTTGTTCCTGAAATCCTTGAGCTGTGGTAAATAAAATTTAGCCAGCTGTCTGTATATAATTGCTGAAAACACATCTTGTTATTTTAGGCTATAGATATTTTATTATTCACTCTATCTACACCTCATTTAGAGTCAGATGCAATGTGCGTCTAAGACGTACATGCAAGAGTAGGAGTGGGAGTGTGCCACAGCTTGGTAGGGTATTACAAGTGGCATGCAACCCCAGTTGCATCCCACTGTTAATACCCAACTGAGTTGCGACCAGTAACTACTTGCGCCTCCTAATTCCTGCTGCACTTTTTTAGTCTTTTTTGACGTGTGTTCCGTCTGCGTCTTGATCCGTCTAGTGTGTCTAAATTATTCACTGTCATGTCTACATAACTCCGTGTTCCACTCTTTCCACTCTTTCCCTCGTACTGAGATGTAAGCTGTTGCAAGTGTACACTGCGTCTGAAAAGCAGACGGAACTGATGCTTACTGTGCATGCGCGTCAGTGGAAATGTGCACAATGCACCAGAAATGGTCTTTGCGTCCGACTCTAAATGAGGCCATCAGTGTTCTACAATCATCCCCTTTTCTAACATGCCCCCTCTGAGGTAAATAAGTGTAAAAAAAAAAGGTGTGAGCTCAGATGGAAGAAGCCCATCTATTCCTTTCCTTTAAAGATGGATAGAACTTGTATTTACTATATATCCTAGGAAGAAGCATGGATGGTGGTTGGACTGAGTTCAATTAGCTCCCAGTGACCTCCAGCTACTGGAAGTGGAAGGGGTTTTACAGGAAGCAAAGAACATGAAAGTCCTCATTCATGAATAATGCAAATATGTTCTGAATGCGCAATGTAGAGACTATTGTATACCCTTATATTTTACTGAAGATCTAGAAACAAAAAATAAATGAAATCAGAGGTAGACAACCTGTGGCTCCCTGGCTGTTGGGAAACTATATGTTCCACCATGCCCTGAAAACTATTGACCACGTTTTTCCAATACAGATAGATAGCCACAGGTTGTTTGAACTACATCCTCAGTGCAATGATAAAAGACAAACCAGGGATCCCAAAATAATAGGCGTAGAACAAGTATACAGCAAGGTTGTACAACCCACAAACAGATATTGCTAAACAGTTACATCCATTCTCAAGTAGGGTGGATGTCTGAAAACTAATATTCAGTTTTAACATTAACCATGTAGGAATCTGTTTATGCATTTAAAATAGTGGACTGGTGGCGGCTTATTCCTGCACTGCCATTTTTAAACAGCAGACATAAACTGGCACGGAGACCACTTCTAGTGTGGAATCCAGGGAAGATGCTCCAAACCTTTTTATTGTTTTCCTGGCACCTGGCTGCGGCACATAGCATTTAAAGTGCAGAAAATGATGTGTAAACTGCACTTACCAGATGATCAAATCAAACAGAAATAGTAGTGTTCAGCGCGTATGCTGAGAGTCTCTTAGACTGCAGTCCAAACTCTGTCTTGATTAGAAAACAAATTATAGCTCACGGTCTAAAATGTTATTTGCAGACATTTAATGCTTTTAAAAGCACACATACATCAGGCAATGTCAACTAAATAAATAATAGTCTGAGTTTAGAAAAGGCACATTGTAGTCTGATAGAGTCACCAATGCAATTATAATTGGGGCAACTTGTTAGCATAAGCACATTTGTAGAATAGCATATGCCTCCACATGTCTTATTAAAAGTTATAGAGATATACATGTAATAGAAATGTAATACTTAATACAAATGTAATAAATAGTAAATTAATAATAATTTATTCTATTGTATTTATGCATTAATTCAAACCAGTATATAGTTTTGGAGTTTGAAAATCCTGGGACTCTCTGGCCTCAATGCCGAGTTAGATGCATATGCGTGCAAAAAATAAGCTCTAAAAAGCCGTATGTAAAAATAAATTATTTATGCCCATATGCTGAGTTGGAGGTCTCTAATATTTCAAAACCTATTATATTAGTCAGAGGCTATTCACTCAATTGGAGTGATTGTGATGGTTTATCATGGAAGTTTCTTCAGTGAGAGGATACACTGGGTCTGATTCATCAAGGCACATATTCTGAGCACAACCTGCGTTCAGTGTTATAAGCATGTATTTAGGCTTTGGGTACTCCCAGATTTATCAAGGCAAGGATCTGATGATGATGATGATACAGGACTGTCAGGATTTAGATTAGCCGTTAAGCTGGAGCAAGAGATACGGCAGAAAAAATGTAATTTTGAGATGCTCAGACCTGGATTCGGAAGTGGCTGCATGCTCAGAGTGATTTTGCGGACAGTACGCTCAAAATCGGCAGATATGTGCCTTGATGAATCAGGCCCACTGTGTTTAGGATAACATATGGAAATGTTGTATTTTTTTTTTAATAATTGATGAAAAGTTTGAATGGTACTGCCATAATGAATTGTGAATGTATTGTATGATAAGTTATAAGTGTATGACAGTTCATCAAGGAGGTTATGGGTTCCCCAGTGACTATGGATATAAAAAATCTTACAACAATGAGTAATAAAACCACAGCATTTGTGCATCTATAGCTACCATCATTCTCTGTTGTAGTGTAGTATACTGAAGTAATGGCACTATTTATCCCAGTAGGCTGTATGGCAGTTTTTTTCCCATGTACTTTTGGGCAGTGCGGGGCAAAAATATTTTTTTAAAAAGTTGTAGCATGTCAATCCTGGTCAGTTGGGAGAGGCATTTTAAGATAAGGGTCATTTTTTTTATTAACATTGGGAAGAGAAGCAGCTGGGAGCTCAGTGGGTAAATGCTCCTACACAGAGAAAGACTCCCTGGAAAACCTGGTCCTAATCACAGTGTCCTTGTGTTCTTGAACAAGTTACTTTGTATCCCTGTATATTAGACACCAAAACATAGATTACTTTAACTGTGCATGGAAACTGTAAGGTGTGTTTATTAAAAGGATGAACAGCACTGAGTGTTTTTGCTGGACATATGTCTTTGCCCTATACATCAAGGGGTCACCACCAACAATAGCAGCAGTGGTGACCCCACCAGCGGTAAGATTAGCCAGAGATATTTAACAAGGATTGTGGTAGTACAAGCATCACTGCAATCCTTCATCTATTATCTCCATCTCAGGATGGCAATAAGAGAAGAGATTGAATGAGAATAAAGCATTTTTTTATCTTTTTAAAGAAGTGGAGATGTTGCCTATAGCAACCAATCAGGTTCTAGCTATCATTTATTTAGTACATTCTACAAAATGACAGCTACAATCTGATTGGTTGCTATAGGCAACATCTCCACTTTTTCAAACCTGCAGTTTAGTAAATATACCTACTGGACTTTCATTTTCACTGGCCGGGTCACACATGCGCATATCCCATAAAACTGACTTGTCGAAGCGGTAAGAGGACCCTGACTGCTCTGGGTCAGCATCACTCAGCTACCTATTGATAAATAATGGCTTTTGCCGCGATAACTGGCTCTTTAATTCAGTCCTTTTACTAGCTATTAATAAATAGAACACTGTAAATTATGTGTAGAATATTGCACACAATGGTATGCATTTTATAAAGTAGTAAATTATAAGATATCACTGTCATGTATATAACATAAACATTTTTATTGTATTACTTACATGATAAACCTCAGGGTTTTAATGCTGGCAAAGGGAATACAATACCTTGTGTGTATAGAGCACTTTGTAATGAAGATTTATGAGTTTATACAGGAAACTTTCTAATTTCACATTAGACTAAGATCCCTTTTTACATATGCATAAACATGTATATTTTTTTTACATATGAGCATTGTACAGATTTTTAAAAAATGCAAATATAGCTTTAAATATGCATGTTAACATGTTTACACATTAATCATGCGTATTTATAGCACCCAAATTTAGGCTAAAATACTTGTTTTTAGGGAAAGTGTAAAATAGCTCCAGTGTATATATCGTAAAATTCCTTTCTGCAAAGACTTTCATGTACATAGTGGAAAACAGAGAGAAAGGTGTGTACACACGGGACCTTATACATCAAATGCAGAAAAACCGTCTTGGAGAAAAAGCAGTACTTCCTAATGAGATCATCAGATGTTATGGATTCTGTTGGCACATAGTAGACTCAAAGTATTATATTCTTGGCTATGAAATGTTGTTTTACTGAATTACATCTAGGATAAAACCTATGGAGAAAAAAAATTATATGAACACTGTAGAAACTGTGGAGGCCATTTACGACCTGTACAGTGTAAATATGCTTTATGGGCATATAGTGGCAATAGATGATCTTCTTTTCCTGTGATAAGCGGCAATAGAACGTCAGCCTTGTCACCATTTTTAGTAAATAGACAATTTAGAGTAGTATGTAAGTGCATTTGTGAATGGTAATTAATGAATGTCAATGTAAAATTTGCCACATTGCAAATACGATTAACTTACACCAGTATTTTGAGCTACAAGTATCTAACACTTGCAGCACCTTGTACTAACAACATCCCCCTGATCTGCACAAGTATTTAGAGTTAGAACTACGTCTGACTTGTGTATTATCTGCGATTCCTCTCAAGTAGGTGCAAGATCTACTCTGTATTTAGAGTTCAGATTCGCCTAAGCATAATGCAATTCTATATATGGGTGGACGTATTTAGCTTGCGTAAGTGGATATTTGCTCTGTCTCAAGTTTACAAAAATATTTGAAATTCTAAGTCACCCATAGTGATAATAATAATAATAATAATAATAATAATAATAATAATAATAATAATAATAATAATTATAATAATAGCATAATCATAGTGAGCAACATGTTGTAACCATTATAATGACATTTTCACTCTGTTCCAGTTTTGTAGTCAAGAAATGTACTCGATTCTGTTTTAGAAACTTTGGAGGTGGGAATATTTAAAATAAATTAGAGCTAACATAGAATCTCTTTATTACCACAACAGTATATATCCGAATTGTACTACTGTGAGATCACTATGGGCTTATTTATGTAATCGCTGTGACACTTTCATCATAGCACATTGCAGTTGAGAAGTATTTGTAAAGTAGATGGTGTGCAGGATTTCTCAGCTAAGCCACCTGTACACTCTAAAAGACTGTCTTATTAAACGAAATAATGCACCTGAAATAAATGATGTGTTCGCACTTATCATGCTGGACAGATCTAGCTATAGGCCCTATTCTTCAGAAAAAGCAGTCACTGTTTAAGCCAGTGGTTCCCAAACTTTTGCCGTTCGCGGCACCCTTAGAGTCTCCAAATTTTTTCAAGGCACCCCTCCAAAATAATTATTGAGCAGTCCTGTTTTAGAAGTAGTTGGGTCAAAAAATTGTAATAAGTATTTAGGTCAGGACAGAAATACTTATTTAGTTGTATGCAAAAATGCCCCCTCTGCATCACGCACTCTGCCCTCAGGCACTCTGTCCCCTCTGCATCCAGACACACTGCCTCCTCTGCATCCAGACACACTGCCCTCTCTCACACTGCTCCCTCTGCCCTCTGTCACGCTTTCCCCCTCCTCTGCCCTTTCTCACAATGTCCCCCCTCCTCTGCCCTCTCTCACGATGTCCCCGCTCCTCTGCCCTCTCTCACGATGTCCCCCCTCCTCTGCCCTCTCTCACGATGTCCCCCCTCCTCTGCCCTCTCTCACGATGTCCCCCCTCCTCTGCCCTCTGTCACCCTCCTCTGCCCCTGTTACACTCCTCTGCCCCGTTGTGCCCCAGCTGTCACCCTCCTCTGCCCCTGTTACACTCCTCTGTCCTGTTGTGCCCCGCTGTCACCCTCCTCTGCCCCTGTTACACTCCTCTCTGCCCCTGTTACACTCCTCTGTCCTGTTGTGCCCCGCTGTCACCCTCCTCTGGCCCTGTTACACTCCTCTGTCCTGTTGTGCCCCGCTGTCACCCTCCTCTGCCCCTGTTACACTCCTCTGTCCTGTTGTGCCCCGCTGTCACCCTCCGCTGTCACGCTCCCTCTCACTCCTCTGCCGCGCGCCATCCATAGAAAATAAAGAAAGAACACAGAAACTTACCAATCCGCCGGGCGCCGGGACCCAGCAGCCTCCTCTCTCCTCTTTACAGCTGCGGGAGAGAGGAGGCTGCTGGGTCCCGGCGCCCGGCGGATTGGTAAGTTTCTGTGTTCTTTCTTTTTTTCAATGCTTGGCCCGCGGCACCCCAGTGTGCCGCGGCGCACAGTTTGGGAACCGCCGGTTTAAGGTGTTGGTGCTCCAACAAGTCTCAAGCATTACAGGCATACTCTGTACAGGCCGCAGATTGCTTGTTTCATACACATTATAACATTGTCCTAAAGATGTGGGATGAATAGTTTGCTGTATTTTCAGTGAGATGAAAGAAAACTGACCCAGTTTTTCAAGCAAATAAAGGTGTTTTTTTTTCTTCCTTCTTTTGCTTCTTTGCCTCAAAGGCTCTTGTTTCGCATAGAGATGTAAGGAGCTTGCTCAGCATTCTTTACTAGGGGTTTTCAGTTTCTGGATATCTATATATTACAGTCGATTGCTTCTGTGAAGAAAGAAATAATCTGTAATGTTTCTTTTTGCTTTCAATGTAAAGCCAAGTGCCTGCTCGAGTGTGAATAGCTAGAATCTTAGCTGAGCTCAGCATTAGCACAAGGCAGTAATTCATCACTAATCCGTGCAGCGTTCAATATTCATTGTCTTTTATCCCATTCTGTAAATTATTAATGCAAATAAAGTTACCTTAATGACCCAGGGACTTCAACAGCAACACGTCCACTACATGCAGCTTTTGTTGATAATCATAATATTTACCATCTCTGCTATGTGTCAATGTGAAATCCTAGGTAAGAAAATAAATACCAGTTCAAAGAACAAAATGTATGTTCCAGGGGTATAACAGTTGTAATAGCAGCGCATGCGTCTGCTACAGAGTCTGGGGGCACAAGCGCCTGAGGGAAAGTCAGGCCTGTAAGGCTAATGGAATATGGGTTTGTTTATCAGTCCAACTCTGAATTTGTATTCTTTGTTTTCCTGGACATAGTAGGCAGTATAAGTGATACATCCCTATACCAGAGGCAGCATGGTGGCTAAGTGGTTAGCACTTCTGCCTCACTGCACTTAGGTCATGAGTTCAATTGCCGACCATTATCTTATATGTGTGGAGTTTGTATGTTCTCCCTGTGTTTGCGTGGGTTTCCTCCAGGTGCTCCAGTTTCCTCCCACACTCCAAAAACATACTAGTAGGCTAATTGGCTGCTATCAAAATTGACCCTCGTCTCTGTCTGTGTGTGTATGTTAGGGAATTTAGACTGTAAGCTCCAATGGGGCAGAGACTGATGTGAATGAGTTCTCTGTACAGTGCTGCAGAACACAGTGGCGCTATATAAATAAATGGTGATGATGATGATGTTATACTCTGTGAACACTGCCGACAGCAGTCAAGTCAGTGTTCATGTGTTCAACTCAGATCTTACACTACCTTCTATGTGAATAGTTGCCTAGGTTAATAAATGCAGCTTATTTGTTATAGTGCTGATGCTGACTGAAACTTATCTGTCCCAACACTTTACAACAGGGGTGTCCAACCTTTTAGCTTCCCTGGGCCACATTGGAAGACGACGAGTTGGTTTGGGCTGCACATAAGATACACTAACAATAACGATAGCTGATAATCCAAAAAACCATAGAAAACATAGTTAACATATATATATATATGAGAAAAAAAGGTGATATATATATATATATATATATATATATATATATATATATCCCTTTTTCTTCAAATCCCCCTATACTTACCTTTCAAACGCCCTGTTCAAAAAATCCTCTCTAGTTATTATACTATAATCACTTTTTGTATTGTTTTGATACAATATTAATAAAGTGCATTTAAGCCAGGCATTGTATATCAGGGTGCCCTGACCAGGCCTGCGGTACCTGACATATACACCACTGTGACCCTAAATTGTGACCTGTTTTGCTAATTACACCACTATGTTAGTTAAGGGATAACAACTTATACTGGGCCAAAGAGAATAATATATAATGCCCCGTTAGTATTACAAGTAGAAGTATGTAGCAGGGAGATAAGGTCCATGATGCTCCAGGACCAAGTGACTTTTATTCACTGGTCAGCTTCCCTTGAAATAAAAAAAATCCACCTTAACTTACCTTTTAATCGGCTTGTTTTCCTGTCCTCTTCTCTTTTCTCCAATTCTGTGCTGCTGATTGTACTTCTCGCGCGGGTGACTCCTCTGTGCTTCACTCTGCAATGGATGTTGGGCGTGATGACATCACGCCCAACATTCACTGCGAGCACTGCACGGAGGAGGAGACAAGGGAGGGAGCTGGAGTACCAGCTGACGTGACCGCAAGGTAAGTATTTTCTTTTCTTTTTTTTGCAGGATTTTTTTTTTCATTAACAGTGCTGCCCCCTTTCCACAACCAAAACTCCTTCTGGGTCACATTTACAGGCGTGCTGGGACGCATGCGGCCCGCGGGCCGCGGGTTGGACAATCCCGCTTTACAACATCTTGCCCTTCTTCCTCTCTTGCCTGCTTTTCTATGCTCTCTACCTCTTTCTTGTCCATGAGCACTTATATATTTATGCGCCTACTGTACTTAACTTGCACCAGAACACTTGTGATCCGCCTCTTCAGGCATAAGCAGCACCAAGTGCAGATTACTTGCAAGTCCAAATTTGGCCAATTTAGCACAAGCAGTGCTGCAAAACTTTTGTATATAACAATGTCCAACTGTATTTGCATCTCTAATCTCTCCTCTTTCTTTTTCTTTAGAGATTTTGATAGGGTCAGACCTACTGACTCATTTAACATATGTAGAGTAAACCTTCTCTACTATTAATACACTTTACTATATAACATGCAGTTAGAATGTCTTAGTGGGGTTACATTGAAATAGTTTAAAACAGTTCAAATAAACAAAATAAATAGATATGGAAATGTGATAAATATTGGCAGTATTCAAATACAAATTCAGGCATATATATATATATATATATATATATATATATATATATATATATATATATATATATATATTTATTTATTTGAATGGAACACACTGGATAAAAGATTAAAAGTACATCAGAAATGCTAGTAAGTCTAAGCGTGATGGTGAATGATAGTTCTGCTAAACCTGTAAGCATACCAACATGCTGCTCCATAAATGGCTTTATCAGGGCATACTTGCTATAATAGATCCTCTAGGTGGGCATGATCCATCCTTATGTACTTTCATGGAAGGTTGGAGTCACTGGTGTATAAACTTATGTGAATTTCAATATCTTACATGTGATTATTCCAGCCATAAGAAAGTAATCTAAAAAATAGTCCAATTATAGCTTAAAGACTCTAAAATGTCTTCTATTTGCACATTGTCTGATAGCATTAGAACTTCAGTGACCAATGCCAATAGATGCAAAATAAATCAATATACAATTTATCAAAGGGTGTTGCTTGTATTGCAAAGTTACAACAATATACCATAAATATTCTATCTTAAATGAATCTTATCATTTCAAATGATTGATGAATGCCCCCAATACTTTCTATTGTTAGGTAGGTAGTTATCTCATTATAAGTAATTTAGCATGTTTCAAACAAGCCATTCCAACCATGAAACCTATTCTCAGCACTCTACTCTGGCTTGTGCCTTGGAGTGATCTCTTTCCAGGAAGCAACGCTGCAATTCCTGGGAGATAGACAGAGATACTATATATGCCATTGATTATACTGTGCTACTGGTTTGTAATTTCACCATATCATAGCCTACAGGAAGATGAAAGAAAATATACTGATATAAAAGTTTGGAATGTAATGTTTATCTTTTTTCAGTTGTTATTCAGAAATGTTTTCTTTTCTATTGTGATGAAAATTTTTGTTGCATTTTTAAATAATGTATGTTTATTTTTACTGTATTGTTAAGAAGAATTTAGTATGCAAATGTAAATATTCCTTGGACAGATAATATGTTACTTAGCTGCTTAATTCTACCTGTTTAATATGAATCTTATAGCATATTTTAATAACAATATTTACAAGTTACCTCTACTCACTAAGGGGTATATTCATCAAACCTTCTAAAAAGGAAAAGTGGAGATATTGGTCATAGCAACCAATCAGATCATAGCTACCATTTGCTACAATGTGTAGATAAATGATAGCTAGAATATGGTTGGTTGTTAAGGGCATTATCTTCACTTTTCTTTTTTAGAAGGTTTGATAAATCTATCCCTAAGGGTCCTGGTACAGGTCACTTATTTTTATATATGGAATAATGTACCCCCTACTGTAAACCATAAGGAAGTCACCTATAATTTTCCCGACCATTTATTTTATGCAGGTCATGGAACTATAATTTACAGTGGAAGGAAAGTTATTACTTTTAATACATGTAATAAAACACTTTCTTACTACTGAGGAATTATATATTTATTCATTTATATTTTATTACCTTTATTTCCAGACAGAATACACCCACCCACATGAATTTCAGTCACCAAACCTTAATAGTAATAGTTTTTAATACAGATTATACCATCCCATCTCTAAGTGGATGGATTAGGTCTCCATAATTTTCTCCAAACTCAACACTGGCATCAGCAGTGACCACACTTTTCACACGTCAGAGAGCTGTGGAGAAATACTCTTGACAGCTTGGGGTAAATGTATCAAGCTGAGAGTTTTCCGGTGGATTTGAAAAGTGGAGATGTTGCCTATAGCAACCAATCAGATTCTAGCTGTCATTTTGTAGAATGTACTAAATAAATAATAGCTAGATTCTGATTGGTTTTTCAAACCCACCAGAAAACTCTCATCTTGATACATTTACCCCCTTGAGTGTATGTGAAATACTTCCACACTGCTGGAGCCAAGTGGGGGAGTACAGAGAAAATGGCCTATACCCAGCACAACCACTGAAATTTGGAGTCTCATGACCAGTAGCAAAAACTACCGATAGTTATATTTATAGTCAATGTATTTTTAATTCAATTGGTTGTTTATAAAGATAGTAGTTACAGAGAAGGCAATGGGCATGTATTATACAGTTTTGAGCCATTATTTAAAGCTCACAGTTTGTTGTGGATTTGCTCTACAAAGTAGAGGAAATTTACCTTTCTGGCACCAGAAGGCTAAATGTTAATGTTTAAATCATGTAAAAAATGAATACACGCAAGAGATGGAGAATACAAATGTGGGATAATATGTACATCCAACTGAACAATTACCAGCTCTATTTAACAGTGATTACTAAAGATTATCATGTTTTTTTTCCTTACGCAACTGCATTTATAAAAGGCTATTTTCATGAAGAGTATTCCACCTTAAATTGTCACCAAGATATTTATATAAATCTGCTCTATATAATTCTACAAATCATGCTGCCATGTCTTATAATGCCTATGCATGTGTTATATTGTATCCAACGGATTTTCAGACAAAGGGCAAGATTCCTGAGAACATTGCGGCTGTGCATTTTTACCGTTACTACTGTAAATTTTCCGCTGATTTTCCCCCGCACCTCTATGAGGCGCGAGGAACAATTAGTGGAGAGTTCTTGTAAAAATCCCGCAGCCACAAAGTTCCTCAGATAATTGTGGCTAATTGACTCTCCCCCAAAAAGATATAAATGGTTTTCAAAGCAAAAGTTACTATGGCCTTTGTTGTTCAGTTACTCACAGGCAAAAGAAATTAGTAACAGCAACCCTGGATATCATCACAAATGCACCAGTTCACGTAGGACTTTAATCAAATCACAGTGAATGCTGTTTGAAGGCCATGTAAATACAGCTTCTATTGCACAATGTAATTCCATTAGCATAGCTACTATGACATCATTTTCTTATTTTAATTACATAATGCATAGATACATGTATACAACATCTACAAGAACCAAAGTGTATTAAAATGTTATAATATCAATGGGCTATTTATTAATAAGCGTTGATCATTTTGTAGCCTCTTATCACAGAGATAATAAATCGGACAGGCTGAGCGATACTCAATTGCCTCGGCAATACTGGCCAGGAGCAGTAAGGTTTGACTTACAGATTCACAGGGATAGTCTCGGGGAATATGTCCATGAATGGCTGGCTACCTGGTTTGCGCATGTGCAGTGGAACTGAAAGCCCAGATTTTGGCTTTCAGTTCCCCTACTACTACTACTACCACTACTATTACTACTACTACTACTACTACTATTACCACTACTACTACTACCACTACTATTACTACTACTACTACTACTATTACCACTACTACTACTACTACTACTACTAAGAATAATGAAATAGTTTAAAAATGTATAAAAATATTTTCATATTATTTATGATTGAAAAATGCTTTTTTCAAACCATAAAGCATTTATTTATTAACTTTTTTCTGTTCTCTCCATCCTATGATAACAGAACAAGGAATGCTGTGGTGCTTGCTATGCATGGGGAAGCTATCACTAGCAAATCTTATTGCCAGTGGGGGTTATCTCCAGCTACAGCAATGCTATCTTTAGCGATTACCCCTTGATAGATAGAGTGAAGCCCTACAGCCCTTTGATAAATAGATGTGTTATTAGTTTATTCATTGTCACTCTGAGTTCAGAATACACCAGCTTCTCTGAGAGGGAAACTGCACCAGCATTGACAAACAAACGTCCATGTAGATCAAGGAACAGCTGCCCCAAAGATCTGCGCATGTCCATTTATCATGGAGAATATAAATAAGTTGCTATTCCAATGTTAGCCATTAGATACAAGTGATCAAATACTTGAAAAAGTTATACAAAATATGCAAAAGGGACAAGAAACAATGATAAACTAAAAAGGCTATTTTCTATTTCAGTTACTAACATGTCCCTTTGCAGTGAGTGGTCTGCAGTTTAACATGTTAAATCCCTGATTTATAGCATAGTAGCACTAAGCCGAAAATGCAACTAGTCTTACGCAATATAAAACAGCTGGGATGTGTGGCATGCAGTCCCTGTGTTCCACCAGATGGGCTGCTGTTCTTGACTTTGTGTACGTAACATTAGGGTAGGAATTAAATTAGTCGTAAATTGTCTCGCAGACATTCCCGGAGACACTTTGCAGCAAAGATTTCTGTCAAAATCTCTGCTCATTTTTCCTTGTACCACATAGAGTTGCAAGCTCTATAAGCGGAGATTTGTATTGTAGTATCAGAAAAAGTGCGCAGCCACAATGTTCTAAGGTATTGAATATTCCCCTAGGTTTTTTTTATCTGTGAGGGGTTAAACTTATCCATCACCTGATTACCTGTATCTGCCTGTGACTGTGTTCATTGCTCTGTTCATGGCTAATCATTGTTTATGCCTACATACATATTGTTGTTCTGATCTCCTGCTACATCTCCTCCTGATCCTGGTTGCATTCTATTTCACTGGACTATTGCACATTACAGAAGTTTACCCTGTAAGTCTGCCCTTCCATACTATGATTTCAAGTTGCGTTTATGTTAGAGATGGGCGGGTCTGGTTCCCCGAGAACCGAACCCACCCGAACTTTGGGTATCCGAGCTCGGTACTCTCCCGCCTGCTCCGAATCCAAATCGAGGCCGAACGTCATCATGACGTCGTCGGATTTCAGGGCTCGGTTCTCGCGATACTTCAAGATTATAAATACACACCTCCACAGCAATCCATCGCCATTTGACAGAGGGAGAGAGCAGGGTGTAGTCACAGGCTGATTAGAGCAGGGACAGAGAATCCAATATTCTGATTCCAATTGTTGTAACAAAAATCGCTAGAGAAGAGAGGAGGATAGAGGTTTTTTTTTCTTTTCAGTATTTGGCACTCCCCAGTGCTTTTGGGGTGTCTCCCATAATTGTGCATAAATATTTCTGGCTGTCAAAATTACTATCTGTCAGCAGTATCTACCAACTAATTTTTAGCACTCCCCAGCGCTTTTGGGGTGTCCCCCATAATTGTGCATAAATATTTTTGGCTGTCAAAATTACTATCTGTCAGCAGTATCTACCAGCTAATTTTTAGCACTCCCCAGTGCTTTTGGGGTGTTCCCCATAATTGTGCATACATTTTTCTGGCTGTCAAAATTACTATCTGTCAGCAGTATCTGCCAAATAATTTTTAGCACTCCCCAGTGCTTTTGGTGTGTCCCCCATAATTGTGCATAAATATTTCTGGCTGTCAAAATTACTATCTGTCAGCAGTATCTGCCAAATAATTTTTAGCACTCCCCAGTGCTTTTGGGGTGTCCCCCATAATTGTGCATAAATATTTCTGGCTGTCAAAATTACTATCTGTCAGCAGTATCTTACCAAATAATTTTTAGCACTCCACAGTGCTTTGGGCTCAGAATGGATTCAAAGCAGTCCACATATGATCAGAATGAGACACCAGGTTCTGTCACCAGTCCTGATGTTAGTGTTCCCAGTACGTCATCTGGGCAAGGCGATGTCAAACTACACAGTGTTTCGAAATCAGTCCAAAAAAACGAATTTTTTTTTTACTGTGTTGAAACGAAAAAAAAAAAGAAGTGTTACTGAGCAAAAGTTAAGTGCCGATAAAAAAATATTGCCAACATACCATTCTACACACGCAGTGGCAAAGAGAGAATGAGGCCTTCACCTTTGGCTATTAGTGGCAGATCCCAAAAAGTTACCGAGCCTACAATTAGTGCACAACTACTGTTACACATCTAAGCCGAGCTGCAAGATAACAGTAAGGCATTAGAGGATAATGTTTGCTCTGATTCACAAATGACACCAATCCTTGTGGAGAGTCCATCCACCAGTGGTATGTCTAATCGTGAGCATTCTGTTAGTGTACCCATAAAGAAGGGCCCTTTCAGCAGTTTTGCTGATGTGTACCTGAACAGCCCGAGTGTAGCCGCTAATACACAAATTGAGGATGCCACTTTGGAAATAGAAGAGGATGAGGGGGAGATTTGTGGAGGTGACAAGGGCGCTAATGAGGATGTTGATGATTATGATGCAGACAGATACCAAATTGCCTTTCTCAATTTCTAATTATATTCTAGATTATATAACGGCTGAGTAGTTTTCTATTTTACTCCTAGTGGAGAGGGGATCTGATGCAGACAGATACCAAACTGCCTTTGTCCATTTCTTTGTATATTCGAATTTCTAGTTCTACAGTCTATGCAGTCTGCTTTTTTTTCTATTTTACTACAAGTGGATGGGGGGGGGGGTCTGATGCAGACAGATACCAAACTGCCTTTGTCCATTTCTTTGTATATTCGAATTTCTAGCTTTACAGTCTATGCAGGCTGCTTTTTTTTCTATTTTACTACAAGTGGATGGGATGGGGGGGGGGACTCTGATGCAGACAGATACCAAACTGCCTTTGTCCATTTCTTTATATATACAAATTTCTAGTTCTACAGTCTGTGCAGGCTGCTTTCAACTACAAGTATAGGGTGTAATATACCCCCAAAGACGATGGCTACATAATCAAAGATGGAGGAGGTAGACATACAGGTTTGTCTGTATAATTTGCAGACAAGTGTTCGAATTAAGGACGGCCTACCAGGGATTAAACTGTTTTTTTTCATAATTTATTAGCTTTAGAATTACCTCACTTATCTAAGAAACTGGTGGAGCACTAAATTAGGTTATTTTAGACCAAATTTTTTTATTTTTTTCGAAAATAGCAAAACAAAACCAAACAAAACCAAAACACGAAGGTAATCGAGATCCAAAACCGAATACAAAACCTAAACACTGGGGTCAGTGACCATCTCTAGTTTATGTGCACTTTAGTGACTTTTTCCTTTTATATTGTGGCTGTTATTATTTTTATTCTATAACCAGGACTGTTTGCTGTGCAGCTTGTTACTCTCCTGACTAAAGGCTCTGCTATACTACTATCACTTGTAATCATAATAAACTATACTATTTTTCACCTAATTTGTATTCCTGCTTCAACTTGTTCAGAAAAGACACACTGAGATCAGAACACTGTCACAAATAAATAATCAAATGTTTTAGAAAACATGCTAAGTAATTTCAGGTTCAGTTGTAACTGTTGATATAAAGATGAACGAAGCTGCTGCGGAATTTCATGCGCAACAAATTTTGTAACGTGTCTGTTTCTTCACAGGCGAAAAGTTTTAGCTATGCAATTTTCACACTCGCCATTTCGCAGTCTATTTGTAAATTCTGCATTTCACTGAAATCTAGAAAAGAGCTGTATCATCAACAGTGCCAATTATTTCTGTTCTGTGGTATGGTGTGGGCAGCAGTCCGAAAGGATAAAAATAAGGGAATTCGCAAGCAAAAAGGATAGGGAGATTCTGTGTGGAAGAATTATGACTATATTCTGTACGCAAATGCAGAATGAGGTGAATAGTCTGCAGAACAGACTTTTGCTCCTCTCTACTTTGCGGGAAGCCTTTTTCATGAATTTTATATGTCATGCTGGGAGGCTATTGGAAGACATTTTAGATGTATCATTCAGAATCTAAAAACGCTTGGAACAAGGAATACTAGTTTGCCTTCAGCTTCAGTGCATACCATGTTGTCGTAGAAATGATTGATTCTGAGAAAGAAATGTCCTTAAAATAATACAGATCCTTTATTGTATCATATCTGTGGATGGAGTATTCACATAGAAGTTCCATAGGTTGTAGCTGTTGACAGGGTCTTATGTAGACTGAATTATCACATATGCCATATAACAATGAGCCAATGACATTTAAACAAATATTACATTGTCCATAAAAGTTTATCATATGCACTATTTAACAGTAACTAGTTTAATTGTACCTTTCGTTAATTTTTTGGAAAGTACATTGTGGTCTTTGGGCAGACTAAAGCAGTTTATAATAATTTCTTGTTTCTGAGCAGAATACATAAAATGAAAGCTAAAGATTAATATGGAGTCTAGACTAGAGATAAGAAAGATGCTTCCACATTGTAAAATATCTTAGGTCTAGAGGGCGAATATGGTGCTTACTTATCACAAGGGTGGACCAGTAGCTGAGAAAAAGTTGTTATGTTTTGTTCATTTTGATACCTAAGGTGTGGGGATGCCTGAGAGTGAGAGATAAAACATATTGATAATTTGAAACAGGTTCGACCAGCCGGAGGAAATAGCAAAGATGGTTTCCTATACACATAGCGGCCAATTACCTTGACAAAATATTGATAATGTTGAATAGGGAACATGTATTGAACTCCTGTCTTGCATATCTAATTGGTGGCCCCTTGGTTTGGTCATATGCTCTAAAAGGACTTGTCTTACTGTCTCACTCAGTCACCTAATAGCCCCGCCCCCACTATAAAAAGCTGAAATTCACGGCATTGAATGGAGGGGTGGGGCTTAATGACACGATTAAGCGCCATCCCCTCCATTCGCTGCCATGAATTTCGGCAAATTCGGGAGCTTTGCCTACTCTTCCGGGAGCCTCCCGGGAATTCCGGGTGAGTAGGCAAGTATGTTATAGTATGGATACTAAAATAGGCACCACCAATTTTCCAGTTCTGTAGTAATCCCTGTGGCTGGTAGCACATTACACAGTCTTATGATTGGCAGAAATACTTTCATTTCTTACTGTAACGGTATCCTGCTCTCATTTTAAGCTGTTGTCCTTTCTTCCTCTAATTGGCTTTAATAAAAGTCATTGAACCCAATCATTTCATTATTACCAGGTAAACAGGAACATATGAATAGAAATGTGTATTTTGTACTATATTTGTCTAAGAAAAATTACATTTCTATGGGATACACAGACAAACAATAGCTATTCTTAATTTAGCCAGCACATAGCAAGGGTGCTGAAATGTATAAAAGCATAAAGTACACTCAATGATGAAACGATTAATGAATTAATAGGCTCATGATGAGCTTCAGGTCTGTAAATTCCTAACCTAGCGCTGGTAATGATTTATACAGTGCTGAAATAGTTTGCGTAGTCCTACATGGCTCATTGAAAAGTGCATTGTCCCATCTCAGCGGTAAATGAAGATACATTAAATCCCAATATACTTACACAGGGAATTGCTGGCAGTGAAATATAAATGTCAAAGAAGCTTTACTTTTGTCTCCCTGTTAATCTTTAAAATGAATGAAAAACACCGGAGAGATTCATTTATTTCCTTTAGTAAAAATAAAACTGCACTTGTTAGAAAGGAGGTAGGTAACCTTTTCAACCCAGTAAATAAAAGTTAAATATTGGAAGTGTCAATATGCCTGGAGAGATGTGATTTGTTCTCTGCTTGGTTGCATTTCCCCAGAGAGACTTCAAACATTCCAAGTGCTAGTGCCAAGCAGGTGGCATATTAGTAGCTGCTAAAAATGTCATAATATAAATAACTTCATTATATACTATTTCTCACTGTTTCTTGTTGCATTGTTTAGTTAATACACTTAACTGGGTTTTTTTTTTGTAGGGAGCACTATAGAGGCCTGAAAGCAACACAAATACAGTATGACCAACTGTCATTTTTTAAAGGGACAGTACATTCTAGTTAATTTTACGGCCCTGTTTACAAAGGCTCAAAATCATGGCTGTCGACTATAATGCCAGTTTACTTAAAACAATTTGAAAGTTTTTTTCAGCTTAATTGTTTAAATCATTAAAGTCTTCAGCAGTATTCAATGTTGTAAGCGAAGAAAAAAACAGCAGGAAAGCTAACATTTTCTACATGCACACAAAAATACAATTGGCTAAAAGAAAGTAATTTATTATAATTAAATTGCAATATTATTATTATAACATTTAATTACAAAACAATAACATTATTGATTCTGTAATAGGTAAAAAATGGACCAAGTCTAACCGAAGAATTGACTGATATTCAGGTGAAAACTGAAATAGAAGGTTAACTATGGTATAATATATATATTTACTATGGGCCTGAGTTAGGAGCAAAGCAAAGGAGCAACTTTGCACCTGGACAAACCATTTTACAGTGCAAGGGATACAAATTAACTTATTTTTATGCATGCAAGGGAAATACTTGCTGTATTTTTGTGTGCTGTAGCACACAAATACTTGATAGCTTTATTTTTACACTGAAATTAAAGTTGATCTTTGACATGCTCTATGCCAACTGTAAATCTGTCCCTACATTTTAAATTTACCTCCCCCTCCAATGCAACATGATTTTGCCAAGGTGCAAATTTGCTCCTTTTATTTGATTTACTTTCTAACTAAAAATCAGGCCCTATGTGTTTTACTCTTCCTACATAGTCTTATTAATTACCTTTTCTAGACTTTTTCATGTGTTATTCACACAAGCGCCCATGCCAGTTCTTTTTACAATGTAATTGTTAGTATATCTTTCGTACGGTCACCCTGGTTTCCAAGGTTATCTGTATTCTCTGGTGGTCTAGAAGGAGAACAGGAAGTGGGGTGGAACATTTGCATCCTGAAAGTGCTACTCTGCATGTGTGGTCAGTGCCAAGAACCAGAAGTTCGGCTTTGCGCCGAGACTTCCATTGCAAACAGTGAGAGGACAAGACGCAGCATTGATAGCTGCAGTATAATAGTGTTTAAAGTTCCTCAAAGCCCTCAATACAGGGACTCAGAGGCTCCCCACAGTCTCACCGTATAAGTGAGAGAGCCTGTGATCACAAATAGATACACTGCTGCATGGACGTGTACCGTGCTACAGAGTGATACAGTGATTATACCACCAAGCCTGTATCTCTGCATAAACCTGCATACCATACCTGCATGCATATCTAAATGTATATGTATAAGTGCATTACCAAGCAAGACTGCATATTACTCTTATTGCCTGATTGCTGCATCTGTACTAAGAAGTCTGCAACGACTGTGAGTACCTTCATATATCTACTGTTATTCAAGTTCAATAAACAGAAACCTATTTAAGTTTAAAAGTGTTGTGGCTTAACATACACATTAACACCGCAGACACCTTTAATAACATCATAAGGTATAACCAACTGTAATAACACACAAAACCCTCACAGTAGCCACACAAGTCCAGTACACACCTATACTTGTTATACAAAGTTTTGGAGACCCAAATTTCTAGGTAGGATACCCTTCTTCATTTACGTTACTAAGCCACAGTTCATTCTGCATTTTTGTGGCAGAAAGTGTACAAAGAACAGTACATTGGACCTTTTTAGTGCTGAGATCATGTGTGTGTCTTCAGCCGATGTGTGTCTGTTTGTAGCAAATCTTACATCATTCTTGACATGATGGGGACAGGCACTTATAATACTATTTTCATCCTTATATTAGCCACCAAACAAGCACCACTTCCACTGAAGAGATCTACAGTATTGTTTAACCGATGTTCAGGATGTGATAGCATTCAATGTCTTGGCATGAAGATCCAATATTTGGCAACTTTTCCTGACTTCTCTCACTCATTTCACTTCTTCAAGTGCTTCTTCAAGTCCTGTATGGCTAATAAATCCGAAATTGTGATCACATTGCCATCCAATGCACTATAGCTCTTTTAAGATTTATTTTTTTAATACTGGTGTTGACTAATTTGCTAATGTTGGGGGCCAAAGGTATCATAGGGCTGTGTTGATTACACATTTAGACGGCATCCTTTTACATATATTGAAGCCTATATTCATTACCATCATGGTATGAACAATCTCACCATTTCTAGAATGTATGGAACAGCAAACAAACAAAGCACATCATTTATGAAGTACAAAAACATCCACAGTGTCAAACCAGCATTGGCCCTGTAATGCTCCTCCGTTCCTGCCAGGGCACGTGGGTTTTCAGAGAAGTACAGGTTGCAGAGGAGCAGAAGTTTACTCAGGCTGAGAGGAGGGTTTGAGCAGAGTGAGGACATTGCTAGTAAAGTATGGATTAGGAACAGTTCAGAAACAACATTTCATTTTTCTGGATCAAGATGAAATAATGGGGTGGAGTAAACACATTTCAGGGGTTTTCCTTTCTGAACACAGGGGCTCATAGTCATTCCACTCTGCCATAGGGCTGACTTGGCACCAGCTAAGAGCTGACGGTCTTCGGGTCTTGTACTATACTTTTAATGACACCCTGTCACTCACCGGACTGTGAGTGCTTCTTCCCGGACATTTAGGAACCGTGGCCGTCCTCCATCCTGAGGGACTGCGCATGCGCAGCCCTTTCCATACCTCCAGTGTATGTTCCTTTAACTAAATTGGCAGATCAGGCAACCTCCCTATATTAAGCACCTGTGGTCAATACCACGTTGCCTGATCTTGGAGTCTCATTCCCCATGAGTCTCTGAAGGTGTTCCTGTGTTTCCTCGTTTATTCAGCCCAGCTGATTCCTGTGGTTTCCAAACCACTTCTACCTCTGTGGTTTCCAAACCACTTCTACTACTGTGGTTCCCATACCACTTCTACCATCTACTGTATCATCGTGACTGTGAGCTGATTCCTATCCGCTGCCTCCGTGCACTACAGTCTTCTAACCACTTCAACTCTACCATGTATTATTGGGACTGTTAGCTGATGCCTATCCGCTGCCTTCGTGCACTACAGTCTTTCATCCACATCCACTCACCTGTTCATGATTGTGACTGTTAGCTGATTCCTATCCGCTGCCTCTGTGCACTACAGTCTTCAACCTGCAACTCGTCTGTGTTTCATCATCGTGACTGCTAGCTGATTCCTATCCGCTGCCTCCGTGCACTACAGTCTTCAACCTGCAACTCGTCTGTGTTTCATCATCGTGACTGTTAGCTGATTCCTATCCGCTGCCTCCGTGCACTACAGTCTTCAACCTGCAATCCGTCTGTGTTTCATCGTGACTGTTTGGCTGATTCCTATCCGCTGCCTCTGTGCGCTTCAGTCTTCAGTTCTTGTCTACTCTCCCGGGTTTCCTTGAGTCTGCTGCCACTATTGCTACCCGCTACTCTCCGTGATCATCTGTTCCAGTTCAACTCTGCTCCGGTGTCCCATCGTTACTGCACCTGCTGGTTGCTATTGGTTACCTCCGTGTTCCCGCAGAGACCCGCTGCTGTTACTTCTCAGCGTTACTCTTCCATCTACTGCTGATCCGCTCTCCACGCCTTCCTGTGTTCCCTGCTGGTCTACCTACCTGTGCGCTGCACCTGCTAGATCCCCGCTTCACCCATCCAGGGACTTGTATCCTGCTGGCCTCCTGCCCTTCAGGTATCTCTGCACTCCTGTCTGACTGCCTTCTCCTGAACCACGGTATGCATACTTCCCATTGACTGTGCTGTGTATTGCATACCTTGCTGGACTGTGTTGGTTCTCCTCTGGAGTGTACTATCCGCTGAGTCTATTGCCATCATTGACTGTGTTGGTTCTCCTCTGGAGTGTACTATCTGCTGACTCTATTGCCATCATTGACTGTGTTATCTCATGCTGGATTACTTCAAGAGACTTTCTATATTGGCAGTGTTGTTCAGTCATTTATACATTTATATTGTGCATATTACTGTGGATCAGAGTCAAGGTGCCCGTGTATATATTGTGTTGCAGTCTCTCCCCGTGCACCTCCTCACATATATATTCAGTGGTACAACTTGCTAGTGGCAGACCACTGACTCCTGTTTACAGTTTCACCTGTTCCAGTATCCTCTCACATAGCAGTGGTACAACTTGCTAACGCAGACCACTGACTCCCCGGATACCTCCACTTGGATTCCATTCCTTCACTCAGACAGCGGTACAACTTGCTATCCGCAGACCGCTGACTCTCATCACCTCCTCGTTTCTGTTGGACATTCCTCCTCACTATAGCAGTGGTACAACTTGCTACCGCAGACCACTGACTACCTTCACGTGTCCTTTGTCCATACAGTTCCTCGTGTATTACTACCTCCATATTGCCAGTGCTGCTAGTCATAGACTTTCCTGAGCATCTCATCATCTGCTATTTCCTGTTCCGTGATCACCCTGCTACCAGAGTACCATATTACCACCTATACTGCTCTGGTAAGCCTATCACCTGGTGATCCCTGGGTAAAGACTCCTAGTGCCCGTGACAGTAAGATCAGGCCATGACAGACCCAGATACGGAACCTACTGCTAAAGAGATGCTGCAGCATCTGGTCAGCCGTGTGGAGCAACAGGATGCTCGCCAACAGCTGTTACTTCAATGTTACCAATCGTTAACCTCCCAAGGAACATCTGGACAGACTGTTACAGCTAGTATTGAAGCTCCTGTGCTTTCCTCCGTTTCCCCAGTGCCATCCCAGGTGTCTACAGCTCCTACGCTTCACCTGCCTACTCCGTCAAAATATGACGGGGACCCCAAAACTTGTAGAGGTTTCCTTAACCAATGTTCAGTCCATTTTGAACTCCAACCTCAAAATTTTTCTACCCATCGTTCCAGAGTGGCCTATCTTATCTCATTGTTTTCTGGACAAGCCCTGGCTTGGGCCTCCCCTCTGTGGGAAAGAAACGATCCAATTCTACAAGATAGTGCCAAATTCATTTCCACGTTCCGAAGTGTGTTCGATGAACCAGGTCGTGTGACCTCCGCTGCTTCCAGCATTCTTCGTTTGCGACAAGGCTCCCATACAGTAGGACAGTATGTCATTCAATTTAGGATCTTAGCCTCTGAACTTCAGTGGAATACTGAAGCATTAGTTGCCGCCTTCTGGCAGGGGCTCTCCGATAAAATTAAAGATGCACTGACTACCCAAGAGCTTCCTTCGTCACTAGAAGATTTGATCTCTCTTTGCCATCGTGTAGACATGAGATTTCGTGAAAGAGAATCTGAGAAAACAACTTCTGCTAAAGCACCTCTTCGTTTAAACCCTCAATTTCGTCCAGCTCCATCCTCTGTGATTCCCATGGAGATAGGACGTTCCAAATTATCTTTAGAAGAGAGGAAACGAAGAGTAAAGAATAGACTCTGTATCTATTGTGCTGATTCCACACATATGCTCAGTTCTTGCCCTAAGAAATCGGGAAATGCCAGGCCCTAACTAGTTCTGGAGAGGTGAAGTTAGGGTCCCTGGAGTCCTCTCCATTGTCTATGAAATCTAAAGTCTGCGCTTTCGATGTTACGATTTCCTTTGCTACCAAATCCTTTGAGTCACAGGCATTGATTGATTCCGGAGCAGCAGGGAATTTCATTTCTAAATCACTAGTGAATCAATGGTCCCTACCAGTGATCACTTTAAAAACACCCATTACTGTGACGGCTATAGATGGATCACGTCTCATCAATGGTCTCATCACTCAGAGTACGTCTCCAGTAACCCTTCAGATTGGTGTACTACACCATGAAGAAATTTCGTTTTTAATTCTTCCAGTTACGACAAGTCCGATTGTCTTAGGCCTTCCATGGCTTCAATGTCACTCTCCCCAGATTGACTGGCGCACCCCTCAAGTTATGTCTTGGGGGTCTGAATGTCACCATCGTTGTCTCTCTCAAGTTATCCCTCTTAAAGTACAGCAATCTTCCATCTCATCTTCCTCCCCGGGACTCCCTCCTCAGTATGCTTCATTTGCCGATGTGTTTGATAAAGCTCAGTCTGAACGTCTTCCTCCTCATCGTTCTTGGGATTGTCCGATCGACCTTCTACCTGGCAAGACTCCTCCCAGGGGTCGGGTCTATCCTCTCTCGTTACCTGAAACTCAAGCCACATCTGAGTACATACAGGAGAACCTCCAGCGTGGGTTCATTCGACCTTCCACCTCTCCCGCTGGAGCTGGGTTCTTCTTCGTCAAAAAGAAGGATGGATCATTACGCCCTTGTATAGATTTTCGTGGACTCAACGCCATTACTATCAAGAATCGGTATCCCATTCCGCTGATCACTGAGCTATTTGATCGCATCAAGGGAGCTCGGATATTTACTAAGTTGGATCTTCGTGGTGCCTACAATTTAATTAGAATCCGTTCCGGTGACGAATGGAAGACCGCGTTTAACACCAGAGATGGGCATTACGAATATTTAGTAATGCCCTTCGGGCTGTGTAATGCCCCCGCGGTTTTCCAGGGTTTCATCAATGAGATCTTTCGGGACTTATTATATGTATGTGTCGTTGTCTACCTGGACGACATATTGATCTTCTCACAGGACCTGCCTTCTCATCACCAACATGTGGCAGAGGTCCTCTCCAGACTACGGAAAAACTCGTTGTTCTGTAAATTGGAAAAATGTTCATTCGAGTTACCCCAGATTCCATTCTTGGGGTATATAGTTTCCGGAGTTGGCCTGAAGATGGATCCAGACAAAGTAAATGCTGTACTACATTGGCCTCAGCCAACTACTCTCCGTGCCATCCAGCGTTTCTTAGGTTTTGCCAATTACTATAGACGCTTCATTCAAGACTTTTCATCCATTGCATCTCCCATTGTGGCCCTAACTCGGAAAGGGGCTAATACTAAGCAATGGTCATCTGAGGCTCTCCAAGCCTTTCAAATCCTCAAAGAGGCCTTCTCGTCTGCTCCCATTCTGCGACAGCCTGATGTGACACTCCCCTTCTTCCTAGAAGTAGATGCCTCTAATGTGGGCTTAGGAGCTATTCTCTCCCAACGCTCGGAGCAACAAAAATTACATCCTTGTGCCTTCTACTCTCGGGGTCTTCTGCCCGCAGAGAAAAATTATACTATCGGGGACAAGGAGTTGCTGGCCATCAAAGCTGCATTAGAGGAATGGAGATACTTGTTGGAAGGAGCTCGCCATCCGGTGACGATCTTCACGGATCATAAGAACTTGTCATATTTGCAATCTGCTCAATGCTTGAACCCTCGTCAAGCAAGATGGTCTCTTTTCTTTTCCCGTTTTGAATTAATTATAACCTTCAAACCAGCCGCTAAGAACAAGAAAGCTGACGCTCTATCTCGAGCTTTTGTGACGTCCTCTGATGTAGAAGAGGTTCCCAACCATGCTATTCTAGACCCCAAATGTATTTCTCTGGCTGCTTCATCCACCAAAATGCTACCATTTGGGAAGACCCTTGTGCCTCCTACTCTGAGGAGGAAAATCCTTTCGTGGTTCCATGCCTCTCGTTTTTCTGGACACGCCGGTGAACACAAGACCTTTGAGATTCTCTCTCGTAGTTACTGGTGGCCTTCAATGAGGAGAGACGTCAAAGAGTTTATTGCTTCCTGTGATTTATGTTCTCAGTTCAAATCCTCCCGCAGAACTCCAGCAGGGTTGCTGCGACCACTACCCATTCCGTCCAAGCCTTGGACCCATATTAGTATGGATTTCGTTACTGATTTGCCACCAAGTAAGAATCACAATACTATTTGGGTAGTGGTAGACAGATTTTCGAAGATGGCCCATTTCGTCCCTCTGTCCGGGTTACCTTCCTCGTCTACTCTGGCTGAACATTTCATTAAAGAAATCTTCCGCATCCATGGATGTCCGTCTGAGATTGTGTCGGATAGAGGAGTACAATTCGTTTCCAGATTCTGGCGGGCCCTTTGTAAAACCTTGGGCATACGATTAGCACTCTCATCGTCTTACCATCCGCAATCTAACGGACAAACGGAACGAGTCAATCAAGATCTTGAGACTTTTATTAGGATGTTCTCTTCAGCCAACCAAGACAACTGGGTAGAATTGCTCCCTTGGGCTGAATTCGCCCATAACAACATGTACCATGAGTCATCATCCAAAACTCCATTCTTTGTGGTCTACGGTCACCATCCGTCTTTTCCGGAATTTCCTGCCCTCCCGCCCACCCAAGTTCCTGCTGTGGAGACTGCTTGTCAGACCTTCAAAAATATCTGGTCTCAGGTCAAAACCTGTTTAAAGAAGACATCTAACAAATATAAGTCTTTCGCAGATAAGAAGAGGCGGGCTATTCCACCACTAAAAATTGGAGATCGTGTCTGGTTATCCACCAAAAATATTCGTTTGAAGGTTCCATCTATGAAATTCGCCCCTCGTTTTATTGGTCCATATAGGATCATTCAAGTTATCAATCCAGTATGTGTTAAACTTCTTCTTCCTAAGAATCTTCGGATTTCCAATGCCTTCCATGTGTCCTTGCTCAAACCTCTCATCATCAACCGTTTCTCGACTCCTTCCTCAGCACCGCAGCCAGTTCAAGTTCATCAGGAGGAGGATTTCGAGATTACTGAGGTATTGGATGCAAAAATTTCGCGAGGAGTCCTCCGTTTCCTCGTTCATTGGAAGGGCTTTGGTCCTGAAGAGCGTTCATGGATCAAAGCTGAAGATCTTAATGCTCCTGCCCTTCTGAAGAAGTTTTATTCCAAAAATCCGGACAAGCCCGGTTCCAGGCGTTCTGTGCCCACCTTTAAAAGGGGGGGTACTGTCACTCACCGGACTGTGAGTGCTTCTTCCCGGACATTTAGGAACCGTGGCCGTCCTCCATCCTGAGGGACTGCGCATGCGCAGCCCTTTCCATACCTCCAGTGTATGTTCCTTTAACTAAATTGGCAGATCAGGCAACCTCCCTATATTAAGCACCTGTGGTCAATACCACGTTGCCTGATCTTGGAGTCTCATTCCCCATGAGTCTCTGAAGGTGTTCCTGTGTTTCCTCGTTTATTCAGCCCAGCTGATTCCTGTGGTTTCCAAACCACTTCTACCTCTGTGGTTTCCAAACCACTTCTACTACTGTGGTTCCCATACCACTTCTACCATCTACTGTATCATCGTGACTGTGAGCTGATTCCTATCCGCTGCCTCCGTGCACTACAGTCTTCTAACCACTTCAACTCTACCATGTATTATTGGGACTGTTAGCTGATGCCTATCCGCTGCCTTCGTGCACTACAGTCTTTCATCCACATCCACTCACCTGTTCATGATTGTGACTGTTAGCTGATTCCTATCCGCTGCCTCTGTGCACTACAGTCTTCAACCTGCAACTCGTCTGTGTTTCATCATCGTGACTGCTAGCTGATTCCTATCCGCTGCCTCCGTGCACTACAGTCTTCAACCTGCAACTCGTCTGTGTTTCATCATCGTGACTGTTAGCTGATTCCTATCCGCTGCCTCCGTGCACTACAGTCTTCAACCTGCAATCCGTCTGTGTTTCATCGTGACTGTTTGGCTGATTCCTATCCGCTGCCTCTGTGCGCTTCAGTCTTCAGTTCTTGTCTACTCTCCCGGGTTTCCTTGAGTCTGCTGCCACTATTGCTACCCGCTACTCTCCGTGATCATCTGTTCCAGTTCAACTCTGCTCCGGTGTCCCATCGTTACTGCACCTGCTGGTTGCTATTGGTTACCTCCGTGTTCCCGCAGAGACCCGCTGCTGTTACTTCTCAGCGTTACTCTTCCATCTACTGCTGATCCGCTCTCCACGCCTTCCTGTGTTCCCTGCTGGTCTACCTACCTGTGCGCTGCACCTGCTAGATCCCCGCTTCACCCATCCAGGGACTTGTATCCTGCTGGCCTCCTGCCCTTCAGGTATCTCTGCACTCCTGTCTGACTGCCTTCTCCTGAACCACGGTATGCATACTTCCCATTGACTGTGCTGTGTATTGCATACCTTGCTGGACTGTGTTGGTTCTCCTCTGGAGTGTACTATCCGCTGAGTCTATTGCCATCATTGACTGTGTTGGTTCTCCTCTGGAGTGTACTATCTGCTGACTCTATTGCCATCATTGACTGTGTTATCTCATGCTGGATTACTTCAAGAGACTTTCTATATTGGCAGTGTTGTTCAGTCATTTATACATTTATATTGTGCATATTACTGTGGATCAGAGTCAAGGTGCCCGTGTATATATTGTGTTGCAGTCTCTCCCCGTGCACCTCCTCACATATATATTCAGTGGTACAACTTGCTAGTGGCAGACCACTGACTCCTGTTTACAGTTTCACCTGTTCCAGTATCCTCTCACATAGCAGTGGTACAACTTGCTAACGCAGACCACTGACTCCCCGGATACCTCCACTTGGATTCCATTCCTTCACTCAGACAGCGGTACAACTTGCTATCCGCAGACCGCTGACTCTCATCACCTCCTCGTTTCTGTTGGACATTCCTCCTCACTATAGCAGTGGTACAACTTGCTACCGCAGACCACTGACTACCTTCACGTGTCCTTTGTCCATACAGTTCCTCGTGTATTACTACCTCCATATTGCCAGTGCTGCTAGTCATAGACTTTCCTGAGCATCTCATCATCTGCTATTTCCTGTTCCGTGATCACCCTGCTACCAGAGTACCATATTACCACCTATACTGCTCTGGTAAGCCTATCACCTGGTGATCCCTGGGTAAAGACTCCTAGTGCCCGTGACACACCCATTTTGTCCATCAACGTTACTTTATGATAGAGAAGCATATTTTTAGGCACACTCCAAGCAATATAATGTAAAGATTCACAAACACAACTGTGCTACATTTAATAAAGACAGTAGTGATGTGTACTCACTCTTATGATTAATTTACGCCATAGATGAAGCTGAGCAAAGTACTTGGGGAGAAAGGTTTTTTGTTTTGGGTTTTTTTCTTGCGAAAAATGAAAATGAAGTCTTGGAGGGCCGCCTGTTGCCCATCACTGTTCCAGAAAATGATAGCTAGGATCCTTCTCCAACTCCATTTATCCTTTTTAGAAGGTTTGATAAATCTCCCCATAGAAATGCATTGGGTTGACCATCTATAAGCACTGGTGTAAAACTTGGGCCCACTTCATATGTAAAGTCCAAAGTTTATTTAAGGCCCTCAATTAATGCATCACCAAAACTAGTAAAATAATTTTCTAAATAATAACAAAAAGCAAACAGAAAGCTGCAAGCAAAGTTTCAACAACAGCAAAAAAATCACACTATGAATAAATCAGAAGTAAGTAATTGTTTTCCGATTTGTGCTTGCATTATCGTAGTTAGATTGCCACTGCCTATTTCTCCTCAATCTATCACTGTTGTGTCTGAGATTTCATTTCTTGGCATCTACATATTGTTCACTGAGGACTAGATGGTTTTTAGAATAACACATACATCCCAATAATTCCCCATTTCATGATAATCCATCAAAAACAGTCGTGTTTTCCAATTATCCTATCTCATCTTTATTTTAGCAGCCATGCTATATATTAATAGATACTTGGATTTAGCCATGAGAGGCTTTCTCTGAATGACACTGTGACAGACACATTTGAATATATACTCTATTCTGAGCCTGTTTAGTAAAAGATGAAAACATTCAGTAATGGAAAAATACTAGCTGAGTGGGTAATATACCCTTTATGTAGAAATTCAATAATATTCTGAAAGAAAAGAAGTATTATTTAACATGTTTATCTGAAATGGCAAAATATTCATGGACATCAGAATGTGTTATTTGGCTGAACATAGAAATACAGTCTAATTTATGTACTTTATATTATAATGTGTTATTTGGCTGAACATAGAAAGACAGTGTAATTTCTATACTTAATATTATCTTTCAGGGAAAATACAGAACTCTTATGGTGCTTCTATCTTTACCCTTTCTTATATAATAGCGCCACGTTACACTTTATTAGGCATACACTTTTCGCAACAAAATCTGATGGAGCTAAAACAAAAAGAATATTCTTCTGGAGATTGCTTATTAAACCCTAACACACCCATACAGCCAGATGTTAATTATTTAAAAGAAAGATAAACTGTAAAAGCTTAACTAGTACTGGTGGAATGATTGATTTTGTATTTTTGTTTTGACACGTGTACATATTCTGTATGAACAAATATCTCCTAATTTAACTCTTTATCAATGTTTAACACTGTGAGGAACATTCCTTCTTTATCACTTAAAAATCCTCTTTCATGAAATAAAATATTTATTTAAACAGAATATTAATACTCTTACTGTAGAGAACCCTTTCTGTATTTTGTTGTAGTATTGCCTTTTTCTCAAGGAAATTGACCATATCATCCTTTAGTCTCATATTTAGTAATTTATTGCTTTTTGCTACCCTAAAACCCATTACTTGAAACAGTTACTCTGTATGCTTACACCTGGTTTGGTAGCATAGTATTAATTTAAGAGTTCATATCTAATTTCCACAATTGATTCTAGAAAGCACTTTCTCATTTTCTACACTGTGGAAAATGAATTAGGAGTGACTTTGAGAACTTAGATATCTGTTTCTCTGTGTATTTTCCATCACATTTTTTTAACATATTGCAAATGATGAATGTACTCTATAACATAATAGTGATCTGGAATATTGATTTGACACTAAAATTTTAAATGAACAGATGGTGTCAGGATTTCAACTTATGTTCATTGAATGCAGGTGGCCAAAGCACAAATTTGTGCAGTTATATTATGATTATATCAGCTTGCAGCTGATGTTATTTTGTAATAATGTTTGCTATAATGGCCTTCATTTCAGACAAAATGTACCTCTAATAACAATTACATATATTGATTGAGTTAATAAAATAATACAATGTATAGTCCACTGTAAATTGGCAGCAGTTCTTATTTTGTTGGTATTGTAAAATAGAATTTATTTAGCACCAAAACATATATCATTCTCAGTTTTTTGACCAAGCAGAAAAATGTAGGAGGTGCTTCAGTATCTGTAGGGGGCGGGGAGATAATACTGTACTTTTTAACAAAACTCAGAGGAATGGAAGGTCAACATTGAACAATGTGTTCTACCTTTGTGGTTCTTACCTGAAAACTTTAATTTTCGGTGGTAATTGTTAATATGATTACCACTATTCCGACAATCAATTCACCTGCAAAAAAACCCACAAAACTTTTAAAAAGCGATGTTAATATTTATAGACTTACCTTTAAAGCAACTCTGGACATCACCGATGGACCCGAATGCTGACCGCAAGTGACCTCGAATGAAGAGTTGTCCGGCACTACTGTTTACTGTCATCGTGACTTGTATTCACCTGAATTTAAAGTGGCAATGTCGGGTTAAGTGTTTAAACACTTAACCTGCGGGGGCCCGACATTGGCACTTTAAATTCAGATGAATACAAGTCACGATGACAGTAAACAGTAGTCACTTGCGGTCAGCATTCGGGTCCATCGGTGATGTCCAGAGTCGCTTTAAAGGTAAGTCTATAAATATTAACATCGCTTTTTAGAACTTTCGTGGTTTTTTTTTGTAGGTGAAGTGGGTATCAGATTTTTCCAAACCGAAAAACCGTACCCCACCCTTAATTTTCAGGTTCAGTGATCCTTAATGCATTTTTGCACAGTCACTAAAATGTACTTAAAATGTCTTAATTGCTAGAGCCAACATTTTGGTGGAAGAGCTAAATTGTTTAAACAATGAGCAATATTCAGAATCTTATTAGGCAATTATCTACAAAATAGCAAAAACAAACTGAAAGTAAAAGTATGACAATATTAACTTGATTCTTCACTGTGTGCTTCTAAACCCTGCATTCTCTAGGTAATATTCTGTTAATTACTTTTAGGCTGCTTTTACTAATACTACATTTTAATATATTAATGTAATGTCGCATGTCTCCCAATAATCTTTATTTTGGAACTGAATATGTATATCCCTATTCCTGTCTCTCCATCATATTAGGTCTGTGATGTAGTGTATTTAGCCAGTTAGGAAATGTATTAAACACATATACACCATTCACCTTATTGTGAAATTTAGTGCATTTTAAATCTATGATAAGCAGAGTCTCATTTCATTTGAGTCTGTAGAAGTATGTTAGTCTATATGCATATAGACTGTGAACCCGATTCCATTTTAGACATGTCCATTATAAAAAGTGAAGACAGGAACAATATGGCTCCCAGCGAGGCAGCATTTGCTATCTTGTATAGGAGAAAATCCATTAAGTCCATGCAATAGTGATGCCAGTGTTGAGGATACAAAGTGCAGGCTGTGAAATTTGCTGCTGCAGATTTAGGATTGATGGATCCTAACATCTTCTGGACTATAGCACTCCTAGGGGCAGAATCAATTCCCTGCTTTGTTCTTTACAATTCCCCATGCACTATTACTGCTACTACGGTAATAGCTGAGCATTATTGCCGTTAGTACGATAATTTCAACAGTGATTGTTGCTCGCAGCTCTTTGAGCCGCAAAAATCTGAGTTAATCTGAGTTAAAATTACCGTAGTAACGGTAATAATGGGTAGCTATTACCGAAGTAACGGTATTAGTGCGCGGGTAATTGTAAAGAACAATGCGGGTAATTGAATCTGCCCCTAGCATGTGCTTACATTCTCTGACATAGGCTGGGATGTCCATGACATCTCAGCCTGTGATTTTGCATGGTAATACATGTTATACCAAAATAAAAGTAAAACAAAACACACACAAACACATTTTACACACACATTTTATTATGGCCCAAAATATAGCACTTGATTTGGCATCCCTGTAAACATTGCAACCAAGAAAAGGTTATATTTCATGCCTGCAATTCATTTCTAATGTAGAAATCATGAAAAGGTAATTTTTCACAATCTATTATATATAACTTAAAAAATATTTACTTAACTTGGTAGAAAAAGGACATTCTACCTGTATAAAAAACAAACAATATAATATTTGCTTGGGTAAAGTAAGAATTTAAAACTGTGTTTTCTTTTAAACTGAAATATTACAATAATTGCTGGGACCCCTGAGGAACAGTTTTGACATGGACCCTTTTAAAGGGTTGGACATGAACTAGACCAGTGTTTATTAAACCTGCTACTCAGGACCCCTAACAGTGCATGTTTTTCATATATCCTTGCTTTAGCACAGGTCTAATAATTACTGAGTGACACAGGTGGTATAATGATTTCCCCTGTCACTTGGAAAACATGTACTGTTAGGGGTCCTGAGGACTGGGGTTGAGTACCACTGAACAAGACAATGACAATTCAATTTTTTTACTCTGACAACTAACACATTTAATCCACATATATTAATCTGTATATGACTGGGGAATGTTTATTAAATTACCATAATTGCAGTTGGAGTAATAATGTGTATAGTGTATCTTTTTCAATTTTTTCTCAAAATTTTACACAATGTAACCTCACTGTTGCTCACTGGAGCAACCCTAAATTGTCCTTATGGAAGCCACAGTCGCCTGTTAAAATAGCATCAGGGCTTGTAGACTGGGTTTGCTTACATAATTCTTAGCTATTAACAAATCAAATCTGAGAAAGGCTTCCTTCATATCACCTAAACGGCAACTCCCAGCTGCCAAGAGATATTCAGGCAATTTGTAACCTTATTCCGGATACTGAATCCTATAGAGGGACTTTGACAACCATAAAAGGATAGTGCTGAGAATGTAGACTTGAAATGGAGCTGCAAGTCATTCTTCGTGCTGTTATCATTATATCGCCCCTGGGGCCAGATTAAAATAAGCATAGTGTTCTCGGAAGTGGAATTTTCTCTTTGTGGACAGGGAGGCATGATAACTACAAACACAAGTATTATGTTCTGCAGAAAAGTCTTGTAAGGAATTAAACAGATTGAATCTGGTATTAGAAATGCAACATTGACATTACAAAGGCCAGTGGCACTCGTTGAATAAATAAATTGGTTCATAACATAAATATTATGACTGAAATTAGATTGAATTCCCTTTGTATAACCTGTAGTGTTAAAAAACTCTAATATATCTTTGTATCTTGTGTAATTCATGTATAATATTATATTTGGATGACCAAACAATGTGTAATATGTCCTATAGAACTTTTTATGCAAGAAGTTCTTTGGACTTGGTGCAAAATCGAGCCACTGACTATTGTCTGTAAAACAGCATATTAAAGTTTTTTGCCATATAAAGCCCCCAATCTTCTACCTTGAACAGCCCCGTAATTACCCATATAAAGCCTCCAAATGCCTAGATAAATATAGAGCTTCCAATGTTAAACCCTATGTAGTCCTCAATTGACCAGGAGATATAGCATATCCCATACTTGCCAACTGCAGGAAGTTGGCATCTGGAAGATGCTGAGCGGGGGCCAGGGCTCTGCCAATCGCTGTAAAATGACACGTTTGCATCATTACAATGCAGACAGGGCCCAAATAACGCGATTCCTTGAGAATTGCGTCATTTTTACTCTAATTCTGCCCACTTCACTAGGAAAAGGGCAGATGCGGGAGACTGCCCTTCTCTCCCGGAAGTCCAGGAGAGCTACCAGGAATTTCAGATTCTCCCAGACATTCCAGGAGAGTTGGCAAGTATGGCATACCCCATTTTGCCACCATTTACAACTCCCTCCCCAATTACTCTCAACAATAAATAGCCCATGGACCAGTATTATTCAGCACAGGGCACACCAAACGTATTCATGTACCACATTGCTTCCTATGCTTCCAGTGCCTGATGCACATTAGTAGATGATGCTGGTCGCTGTAACAGAGTTCAGAGGTGTGTTGTTATAACAGAGTAACCATCTTGTGGATGCTTCTTCAGCAAGCTACAATTAGCCCTTGCTTATATTTATGTTAGGCCTTCTGGAATGTGCTGCACTATGCTTTTTCTATGTGCTTAAGCTTTAGGTCAGGGTTGTCCAACCCGCGGCCCGCGGGCCGCATGCGGCCCAGCCGGCCTGTAAATGTGGCCCAGCGGTTGTGGCAAGGGGGCAGCGCTGTTAATGAAAAAAATATCCTGCAAAAAAATAAATAAAAATACTTACCTTGCGGTCACGTCAGCTGGCACTCCGGCTCCCTCCCTGGTCTCCTTCTCCATGCGGTGCTCGTAGTAAATGTCAGGGGTGACGTCATCACACCCGACATCCATTGCGTAGCGCAGCACAGAGGAGTCACCCGCGCGAACTATCAGCAGCAGTGAAAGATAATCCAGTATCTTATTGTTGTTACTCTGAATTTGGACTTTCTGCACCATGCAATTATGAACTAGCTGTGTTCTCTGTATGTATCTAATATAAATATTAAGAGATGATTGTATTTTTTATATTTTAAACCATTTTAAATGTGCAGTGCTGAGTAGGGTGAAATTATCACCCACTGTTACCCTCATCGGAGGCTGCTCCATGAGCCATTTTTCCCGCCACCCTATCTTTAAATCTCTGTAGATTTCTATTAGTCCTCCTGATGCTACCTATATCGGTGACCATTTCAAACTGGTCAATAAAAAAAATGATTCATGGGTGCAGAAAGAGAAGAAAAAAAAGTTTTTGGCATTTAATTCCCCGAACCCCACTAAGGGGCAGATGCAGGTAAGTTAAATTGCAGCTGGTAATGGGACTACTGCTTTAATCATGATTCTGCAACATGTTTCCTAACTCTTACTAACTTCATTTCCAAGTAAGTTTAATATGTTAACTATGTTTTCTATGTTTTTTTGGATGATCAGCTATCATTAGTCTTAGTGTATTTTATGTGCAGCCCAAACCAACTCGTCGTCTTCCAATGTGGCCCAGGGAAGCTAAAAGGTTGGACACCCCTGATTTAGGTCATGGCCTTACTTGACTGTTTCCAAAATTAAGCTATGATGGAGCTTGGAGGACCAGTATAAAGCCCCGTTTTGATACATATGCTTTTCAATTGTGCTTAGTAGAGACACACTGGGCCGGATTCATCTTGAAACGCAATGTAAGCACAATGTGCGCTTAAAAATGTTGTAGACTGATTGCATGAATGTCCCCCCGTATTGATCTAGAAGCAGATCTCAAGAAACATTTCCAATTGAATGTAGGTATAAGTACACTCTGGTTATACATTACTTGCCTTCATGCATGCGCTCCTCCCCTGTTCCACCCTTCAAGTCATAGGCAGCCGGAAGTGTCATTTGCGTTTGGACATGAATTTGATGCAATTGCGTTTACTGGCACAAGGTCCATTCCTGAGCGTGTGCAGAGCAATTTCATGCAAGATATACAACACTCAACGGGACTTATGTTCGAAGATGAATCAGACCCACTGTGTTTAGTGATTTTCTTGCCATAAGGCATACTATATTTAAAAATGTATGTATCTAAACGATGCTTTGCCATGAATTGGTGAATGGATTTTATAATAAATATGTGTGCAGATTTTTGATGCAGCCTCAATTCAATGCAGAATAAGTACTGCTCATCTTTAAATTAAACTTGCATGAACTGCTCTAAATGCGATAAATGCAGCGCATAATTTGTGGCATTTGTAAAACGTGAGTTGCCTAATAAATGCAATGAAAATATTTTCTTCCATCACTTTTTCCCATGGTTTGTCATTTCTTAACTTCCATAAATGTAGAGGCAGAAGTGAAAAAACCTGGCTATTTTGGGATGCTGTAAACAAAGTAAAATTTCCATTTACCTCCACCACCTCTCTCCTGTAACATTCAATTATTTTCTGGCTGCCTGATCTAGTGTAAATCTTAAGGATGTGACAGAGGATAAAGCACAATACACAGAGCACACAGGCCTTGTTTTGCATCAAATAGTGTATAAATATTTGAGAGTTTGGGCTGCTATTTCTGAATGAATGGATTAAGCATTTATAAAATATTAACATCTTTGCTTTAGTTTAAACTACATCAGTAAGTTTACTTGCAAAAGTTGTGAATCATTCATTTTCTAACTCTTGCGCTCAGTGTCGGACTGGGGCATGAAGGGCCCACCGGGGAACTGCAATGCTAGGGGCCCACCAGAGGGGGTGTGGCCAGTCATCATAGAGGCGAGACTAGACGCTAGAGGGGGAGTGGTCAGCCCACGAAGGACAGCTAGCACCATAGTGTAGTATATAAAGAATGCAGTGTGTGTATAAAGAGTACACAGTCTGACCTGCCCCTTAGATTGGACAGAACAGTCACCATAAATCGGGATTGTCCCACTAGACCAGGCTTGGCTAACCTGTGGCACTCCAGGTGTTGTGAAACTACAAGCCCCAGCATGCTTTGCCAATATATAGCAGCTTATTGCTGGAAGGGTGTGCTGAGACTTGTAGTTTCACAACACCTGGAGTGCCACAGGTTAGCCAAGCCTGCACTAGACTCAGAATTTTTGACAGACTGTCCTACCTGTTGTTGTCACTTTTACCACCTGCAGCTGCTGGTTTCTTTAGTTGCTGCTTGTCTGGATCTTGGAATGTTGAGGGCCCTATTTGGAAAAAATAATGGGTACATTTAGAAGATTCCAACCAGCCCTGGCATTAAATCAATAGGACCAACAATTAATACTTAGGCCTTCCTCCAGCCCCAACATTAAAGTTATAGTATTCCCATTTAATAAACCTATTTCCCTCCCCCCAGACAGCCCCTGCAATAAATCGCATTTATGTATAATACGTATAATAAATATACCTATTTCCCGCAACCGTCACTGCCATTAAATAATTCATATTCACATTTAATTAAAAGCCCCCAAACCACCCCATCTTAAATTAAATTGCCCCACCTTCACCCTACAAAGAAAATAGCACCCATTATTTAGCTACCACCTACCACACACACTTTACATTGCCACAAGCCCGCTGTGCCATCACACACACATTACTGTGCCCCTTAATCACCATGCTGGGCCTCCTTATGATCAGACTGCGCCCTCCATGCTGTTTTTGCCCCCCCTTCATCACCCTGTGTCATGCTGCTTTTGTTTCCCCCTTCTCCTGGCCCCCCTTAACTCTGCCATCATGCTCCCCCTTCACTCTGCCTTCATGCTCCCCCTCCACTCTGCCTTCATGCTCCCCCTCCACTCTGCCTTCATGCTCCCCCTCCACTCTGCCTTCATGCTCCCCCTCCACTCTGCCTTCATGCTCCCCCTCCACTCTGCCTTCATGCTCCCCCTCCACTCTGCCATCATGCTCCCCCTCCACTCTGCCATCATGCTCCCCCTCCACTCTGCCATCATGCTCCCCCTCCACTCTGCCATCATGCTCCCCCTTCACTCTGCCATCATGCTCCCCCTTCATGCTCCCCCTTCACGCTCCCCCTCCACTCTGCCATCATGCTCCCCCTTCACTCTGCCTTCATGCTCTCCCATCATGCTCCCCCTTCATGCTCTGCCATCATGCTCCCCCTCCACTCTGCCATCATGCTCCCCCTTCACTCTGCCATCATGCTCTCACATCATGCTCCCCCTTCATGCTCTGCCATCATGCTCCCCCTCCACTCTGCCTTCATGCTCTGCCTTCATGCTCCCCCTCCACTCTGCCATCATACTCTGCCTTCATGCTCCCCCTTCATGCTCCCCCTTCATGCTCCCCCTTCATGCTACCCCTCCACTCTGTCTTCATGCTCTGCCTTCATGCTCCCCCTTCATTCTGCCTTCATACTCTGCCATCATGCTCCCCCTCCACTCTGCCTTCATGCTCCCCCTTCATGCTCTGCCTTCATGCTCCCCCTTCATGCTCTGCCATCATGCTCCCCCTTCATGCTCTGCCATCATGCTCCCCCTTCATGCTCCCCCTTCATGCTCTGCCATCATGCTCCCCCTTCATGCTCTGCCATCATGCTCCCCCTTCATGCTCTCCCTTCACGCTCTCCCTTCACGCTCTGCCTTCACGCTCTGCCTTCATGCTCTCTTCTTTCTTCCATTCCCTCACTTACCTTTTCTATCTGATTCTTTATTCTCTTCTGTCTTCTGTCTTCTGTCTGCGGCGCTCCTCACTGAATGTCGGGCGTGATGACGTCACGCCCGGCATTCAGTGCGCACGGAGCCAGCGCCGCAGACACGCAAGTTTTTTTTTGTTTTTTTTTTCTTCAGTTACTCGCTCCCCCACCAACGAAGGGGGAGCGATCAGGGTTGGGGCCTACCGGGGGATAGACCGGTCCCCCGGCGGGCCAGTCCGACACTGCTTGCGCTCCATCCTCTCTTGGGTGTTTAACCTTAATGCTATGAATAACAGCAGATGCGGTATAAATTTAAGAGGTTATTTACATGTTATTTTATTTTGCAAAGGGTGCCTGTGTATATCTTATTAGAACAAATTTGAATCATTATTTGCGCTAGGTATCCCCAGTGACAAAATATAATTATAAGGTATACAACGTTCAACCATGTAAAGACAAAAAATGATTACTACATATAATTATGTGCACCTCAATCCGTAACCACATTTAGTATTTATTGAGACAGCTTAATTACGCTCATTATTGGCTGTGCTGGAGTGCAGCTATAATATTTATTAAGGTGAAATATAAGGATATGGGAGCAATTTAAATGAAAATGGCTTTACATATATCCATGTAGAAAAGCTTTGGTACTGTTATTTTCTGATTTTTTTTCCTTAGATTTGTTATAGTGAGGTTGTGCTTAAAAACTGAGGTCAATATAGGTCATACTCTTAAACTATATTTATGAAATAAGAGGCTATCAAACAGGACAATGCATTTAGTGTGTAATAGTTTCATTTACCACTGTTCAATATTGTGATACACACTTATCTATATGAATATTTCTGTAAAGTACAAAGTGAAAATAGCAGAGGTCTTGCAAAAAGCAATGAAAAATTAGCAAGAGCCAATCAGGAGAGATTATGAAGAAGGAAAGATACAATATAACACAGCCACCAATGCAGCCAATGAGAACAGGGAGGGGTGAATTGCATAACTGGAATTGGACTCCACTGCACATGCGGCTTTTCTCTAGAGATGCTCACTGAACTGGTTTTGGTTTTGCATCTGGATTAGCTTCGTGTTTTGGGCTTTGGTTTTGTCAAAACCGTCGTTGTGTGTTTTGGTTTTAGTTTTGTATTTTTTAGAAAAAATCCTAAAATATGCTAAAATCACATAATTTTGCTCTGGTTTTGTTCCTGCATTATTATTAGCCTCAATAACACTAATTTCAAGTCATTTGCAGTCAGTTTTGACCACCTCACAGGTCACAATATTATTTTCATACACTTTCAAGCAAAGACAGCGACCTGACTGGATGGTAAGCGACAGAGCAATGATTCAAACACACGGCAGTTCCTAGCACATCTAGGACACATTGGCACACAGTGGCAGAATAGAAAAATGGTGCAAGATGGAATTGTCCTTGGGACCGCCCTTCCTCCCAAGATGGAATTGTCCTTGGGACTGCCCTCCCTCCCAATCTTAAAAAGGATTCCAAAACTCGCGAGATCCGACGACGTAACAATGAAGTTTTGCCTCGTTTTCAAATCCGAGGGCACGCGACAGTACAGAGCCGAGCTGGCTCGGTACTCGGATCTGCTAACTTCGGATATGTTTGGTTCTCGGGGAACCGAGCCTGAGAATCTCTACTTTTCTCAGTTCTCTATCTTCCTCTTACTATAAGCCCCAGCTACTCTTAAATCCAATACAGCCTTACCTGAGAGCTCATCCAGCCACAGTGGCCAAGACCCCACACTAGTTATTTTCTGAATTGATTCAAGGCAACTCCTTCCTACCCGCTTACAGCTATAGAATACGCTTTGCTTTAATTTGATCTTTTTCCCTCCGTATGTGCCAGAACCTCAATGCCCTCTGCTTTTATTTTATTTCCATTAGAACACCTTCCTCATTCTGACTTCATGCTGACCTGCTCTCACTAAGCCTTAGTTTGTCAATTGCCACGGTGCTCTCCATTCTCCATAGTACATGTTGAAACCAGGGCAGACACTCCAGTGCAGTCTATATATTTAGTTCCATGTATCTGTTCCATTTACCTCTGGCTATATCCTTGGATCTACAGGTGGGACAGATGCACTGTTGCGGCTTGTGTGTGGGAGCTGAGTTATTGATATGTATCCCGATCCCACAAGTCAGTAAGCAAATCTAAAGGAGGAGTGATATAATGTATGTGTGTGTATTGAAGGTTGTGAGCATATTGAAACTTGTAGTTCCACATTCACTGGAGAGCCCAAGTTGTCCAATTCCTGTGTGATTGTGATGGATTTTGTTTGGTTAGATTTAATGTGTGTTCAGAGATAAGCAATCTCAGGCTCCTGACTTTTATGGGAGGACCCCTTGATATATATTAAAAACAAGTTAACCCGTGCATGATACTCATGCATTCTAGTCAAATCAAGCTACTTAAGATGTTAAAAAGGTTCTTGTCATGCATTTGAGCCTAGCCCAGGCCTCCTCAGGGGAAGAGCGTTACTTCCCGATGCAAGCGCCCTTTTTTAACGTGGTTTTGTCCACATGTCACCACCTCATCATTTTTCTCCATCACTTCATCCTTCATCTTCATCGCCACATCTTTCATCAAGCTACTTAAGGTGTTAAAAACTCCCCACTGTCACCCCCGGCAACCACCAACCACTCCCAACTGTCACTTCTCCTTCAAGAAATTTATAGGTCAGTGTATAACTCTGCCCAGCAGGTGGTGCTGCAGCTTGGTTTTTTTTTTTCACACACGCCACTAGGCATTTATATAGTAGAGATGAGTTTGGGCATTCTATCTATATCTATCTATCTATCTATCTATCTATCTATCTATCTATCTATCTATCTATCTTCACTACTTCCCTACTAACACTTTTTGCTCTATTACTTGGTTTACAAGTCAAAGCTTTAAATAAAACTTTTGTTGTAGCTGTTGCCTAAATCCTCCTGGGAATCGTATAAAGTGCAATTTAGCTTTACTTTGCACAGTATATTTCCATTATCAACATCCAAAAGCTTTTACTGATTCTTACCTTTACATGACACATATGACCAATCCACTTGGGAACATGTTCTCTCTATGTGTCACTGGTATTTTCAAGCAAAAATTTACACCTATTGTTTAGTGAAAAACAAGATGACATCTGGATTTTGGAGGCCTTGTAAAATAGTCTATTACTGGGTCACAAACTAGGATAAGCTGACTGTAAAACATTACCTAGAACAGATGAGGCCACACCCTAACCTATCCAAACCACACTCATTTTAGGCAATGTCATACACTTTTTCGGTGTAGAACACCTGAGACTGATCAGTAAAAATCAGGTCTGTTGGCAGGTATATAATGGAGGATGAATACCCTGTATTTAATTCATCTGTCTCTAAAGAAAGTTTAATATGCAGCAAACCAATCAACAGCTAGCTTTTATAAATGTAGTTACAAGGCACAAAAACACATACCTGATTGGTTTGTCCGTATTGGTTTGCACTTTTTGCACTTTGTTTTCTTTAACCAATTTACAATCTTAGGTGAGAATTATATTTTTAGGCTGTGGCAAGGATTGTAGTCTTTTAACACTTGTTTCAAATGTCCTAAGTAATGCACCAATACGCCACATTTACAGTAAAGGTTTTACCATTGTTGCAACTAACTATCTTACCTCTTATGTGTGGAATTATTTTTAGCCACATTCAGTAGAGGTAGGGACCTTAACCATCTAGGAACCTCATCCATGTTACGCCATTTGAAGAGAGTTCATGGCAAGCTGTTGGGAAAATTGGAAACGTATGCTAAAAAAATAACCACACGCAGTCCATCATCAGCTAGGTCCCTTCTCTCAGCTAGATCCTGACACCTGCAATCTATACCCACAACAACTTCCTCATCAATATCCTCAGTAGCTATCGGAGTTAGTCCTGCATCCAAGTTGCTAAGGCTAGATGACTCCTCCACTATCTTGGATTCCTCAGAAGAACTCATGAGCGTTAGTCCCACTGCTGCTGCTGGGGGTGAATCTTCATCCCAGAAGCAGACCTAGAAAAAGACTACTAGTAAGCCGTTTACAACAATTGACTGTTAAACAATCCTTTGCAAGAGGAAGCAAGTATGAAAGCTGTCACCCAGTCGCAAAGCTGATCACAGACGCCATGGTGACTAAGCTAGTATTAGATCTGCGTCAAATATACACTATTATTTCAGCTGGTTTTAATCAATTACTTGAGGCCTTGTGTCCCTGTCACCAAATTCCATCACGACACCATTTTACTAGAAAAGCTATGCCTCATCTCTACCAGAATGTAATTATTGGGCTACAAAATGCCATTCTACCCACTGTACACTTAACCACAGATATGTGGACAATGGAAACTGGGAAAACTAAAGATTATATGACTGTGACAGCCCACTGGGTTGGTGATTCGCTTTCACCAGCAGGAACAGCAGCAGCATGTACCCAACTAGTCACATTTTTCAGAGGCAGGCTACTCTGTGTATCACCGGCTTCATTAAGAGGCATACAGCTGACAATCTGTTACAAAAACTAAGGGATGTCATTGCAACATGGCTTATCCCGCTTGGACTCTCCTCAGGATACGTCATTTCTGATAACGCCATCAATATTGTGAGAGCATTACAGCTGGGTGAATTCCATCACATTCCCTGTTTTGCTCACACAATAAATTTGGTGGTGCAGAGCTTTTTAAAATTACAGGGATATGCAGGAGATGCTGTCTGTGTCCCGTAAAATATCTGGACATTTCCGGCATTTGGCAACAGCATGTAGGAGATTGCAACAGCTACGAGAGCAATTCAATTAGCCCTGCCACCAACTAAAGCAAGAGGTGGTGACAAGGTGGAATTCTACCCTATATATGCTTCAGCGGATGGAGGAACAGTGAAACGTCATCCACGCTTACTCCATAAGCCATGACATTAGGAAAGGAGGGGGATGTATTTTACTCAGGCGCAGTGGAGAATACTTTCCGTGTTGTGCAAGGTGCTGAAACTATTCGAAGTAGTCACCTGTGAAGTGAGTTTAGACACCGGTAGCTTGAGTCAAGTGATTACCTTAATTCGACTTTTGGAAAAGCAGCTTGAGAAACTGGAGGATGAGATTAAACAAAGCAATTACGCTAAGTATGTCAGGCTTGTAGATGAAGTACTTTATTCGCTTCCCCAGGATCCAAGAGTTATCAAAATCTTTAAATCGGATCACTACATTTTGGCGACTGTGCTTGATCCTCTCTTTAAGAGCTATGTCATCTCTTTGTTTCCAACTGACCCAATTCTGAAGAGCTTCAAGGAGCTCCTGGTGAACAAGATGACAGCTCAAGTGTTACGTGACAGGACGGCGTCTCCTCCTTCAGTTTCTCACTCAACTGCTGCTAGTAAAATACTTAGCTTTCCCAAGAGATCCAGGGATGATGGAGATGACTCAGCACAACATTTTGTCATCTGGTCTGGTCTAAAAGAATTGACCAAAAAACGTGACACCTCTGCTGTAACTCCACCTGATCCTACTATCAACATCCAAAGGATGGTGAGGATTATTTTCACGACAGCATAGAAATAGACACATCAGACAGTCCCATTACATACTGGGAGGAAAAAAAGGGATTAGATCGTGCTGCACACCCTCCAGTGTGTACTTGGAAAGAGTTTTCAGCACAGCTGGGACTTTGTCAGCGATCGGTGTAGGAGGCTACTTCCTCAAAATGTGGAAAAGATGATGTTCATAAAAATGCACTTCAATTTCCACTAGGGTGGCCTTTCCCGCCAATTACATGAAAATCCTGAGACGTCTGAAACGGTGGATTTCAGTGATGAATTAATAATGATGTCCAAACTGATTAGGGTGAGGATGAGGCTGAGGATGATGACAACAACATCTTCACACAGTAGAGTTCATTAACAACACTGTTACCTTAGGTGCCTAAAGCCCACTGTTAGCTTGTTTTGTGGGGGCCCAAACAAACCAAGCACATCAGCCTCAAAAGTGGCACTCCTTGTCGCTGAAGTGCTTGGTTTGTTAAAGTGTGCATGTTCTTTTTAAGATCCAACATAAGGGTGGGTGGGAGGGCCCAAGGAGAATTCCATCTTGCACCACTTTTCCTTTCAGCTACCGCTGTGTGCCATTGTTACCTACATGTGCTATATACTGTTGTGTGCTTTGCAAAAATCTTAGACACCCATTGATAATACAGATGATTTGGCACAACATTTTGACATCTGGTTTTGTCTACTGTAAAAGAATTGACCAGAATTAGTGACACCTCTGCTGTAATTTCTCCGGATCCTACTATCAACTATCAACATCCAAAGAATGGTGGCGGATTATTTGTAATGATTTTGAACGGTATAAAGACAACAGTTTTATTATCAAAGAACATTGTTGCTTGCAGAAGTAATGTAAGCATGGGTGTCTAAATAGACGTGTATATGTATTACCTTCCACTTTGCTGCTGTTTCATCCGTATTGCACAAAGTGTTTGTAATCTGCACTTTACGTCAAAGGTACCTAACTATACTATAATTTTTTGTGAACTGGGGCTGATTCGAAGCTCAGTTATGAACTTGCTTTTAGCTGTGAATTACAATGGCTCTTTTTAGCGCATTGTCTGGCACTCTGGATTGGTCTGGGTCTGATAAAAGCACGCATCCCGGGGGGGCCAGCGCTCGTCGCCATGTATTAGCTGTAAAATTACCACAGTTATCCAAGCAATAAGTGGAGCGATCAAATGAACCATAACTGATTTTATGATCCAATTCTACATTGCAACACTTTTCTTTTCTGACACTGCTGTGTAGCAATGTTTCCTAGATGTGCTAGGAACTGCCATGTGTTTGAGTCATTGCTCTGTCGCTTAGCATCCAGCCAGGTCGCTGTAGTCTTTGTTTGAAAGTGTATGAAAATAATATTGTGACCTGTGAGGTGGTCAAAATTGACTGCAAATGACAAGTAATTAGTGTTATTGAGATTAATAATGATGTAGGGGGGGGGAAGAAGCAAAAATATGGGATTTTAGGGAAAAAAAATAGGGATTTAAGAAAAAATCTGCATCCAAAACCAAAACCAAAACCAAAACACGCAAGGGTGGTTTTGCCAAAACCAAGATCAAAGCCAAACATGAAGTTAATCCAGATCCAAAACCAAAACCAAAGCCAGAACACAGGGAAGTCAGTGAACATCTCTAATATAAAAGATGCTGTTATAACTACATTGAATATAACGCAGCAGCATTCAGTGTAGGCTGCATACTATATTGTAGTCTTGGAAACCATACTAATATCCATAAGGAGATGCTGGAAACATTCTTTTTTAAATAGTAACATTTGACCCACATATTTCAAGGATATCCAGAGAGAGACTCAGTGTAATTTTATTTATCATACTACACTCGTTAAGTTCTCTTGGGGCATCAAAGCTATATTTATATCTCTACATTTACAACAGCTCAGATCTTTTCCATTTGAGACCAATGTGTAGAAATAATGAACTGATATGTGCAAATTTGCATTTAGAATAAAGAATGCTAAAATGATGCCCTGGCTCATTGTGCTTAGGATTGTTTTACTTTTCTATATTTGGCTTCTACCTATAGTAGTGCAACAGTTTGCATTCAAGCTTGAGCACATAACCACTGGGGCTTTCTAAATGGGTTTTGCATGCATTTGAACACATAAACAGATTGGCCATTTAAATTGAGCAAAGACCACTTTATTATTATAAAACATATCATCGGAGTCATATATTAGACTTTTTGTAGAGTGTATCTATACAGATCTACACATCAGATTCAAAGGTGGGACAGTTGGAAGGATGTATACTACTAACATAAACGTAAAGATTGTATATATAATAGTCCATGTTATTACATAATGTTAATACATATCATAGCATATAAGAAAATGAAAACACTGTTATGGTTAGAAGAAATCTAAAGTCCAAGCATGTTAGTATACAAGAAGTCCACATCATAGTCTGTGCTGGCCTGAAAGGAGTCCATGTCACAGTGTGTTAAAACATGAAGTGAGTCCATGGTACATAATGTACATAGCGGGCCTGATTAATTTTTTTACATGAAATACATTTTTAGGATGTTAAAAATGCCCACTGTACATAAAATGCATTTTTATAGTTATTCTTGATAGCAAACACATATTCTGGTATGCATACGGGACCATCATCACTATCAGTCGACACTCACACTTGCCCTGTAACTGGAGTGTGTGTAGCTGTAAGTGATAATGCAAAAAATACTTGAGAAATGCCCAGAGATTGAATTGACAGGTGTGCGTGCGTTCAACCTTGGCCCTTACTGTCCATTGACTATATGCATACACACTTCCCTCCCCCGTTCCACCCTTGAATTCATAGGGTGCCAGAAGAGTCCTTTGCGTCTGAAGATGAATTGGATGCACTTGCTTTCACTGGCATATAGTGCGTTTCTGAGCATGCACAGAGCAATTTTGCACAAAATACGGCATGTATCTGCATTTAGGTTCCTTAATGACTCAGGCCCAGTGTGTTAGGAAATCAAGATCTTATAGTCATACTTACCAACCTTTGGTAAGTTAATTCCGGGAGATCCCAGGCGTGGTTGGAGGGCGGGGTGTGGCAATGCACGTCATTTTGCCCCCCCCCCCCCCCGCACCAAAATATTGTTTTGTCGCTGGGGCGGGGCCAAGATGACGCGATTCACCGCAAATCACGTCATTTTGAGGACCAAGATGCCATTTGCGGGATACTTGCCTGCTCTCCCGGGATTTCGGGAGTCTCCTGGACATTCCGGGAGAGTTGGCAAGTATGCTTATAGTTCATGATACAGACTGTTAGAACATTCTTAATGGAATCTATGATATAGAATGTTAAGAGTTCTGATATGTTTCAATTGACTACTGATATTCTATTCTATGTGTTCTCCAGTCTTATAATGACTGTATTTGAGTAATGATTATACTTTTCTATCAGACCCTAGCACCTGCTACAGTATGTTTACATATAAAACATTGTCACTGTTTTAGTTGTGTGTGCACCTATTGTGATCAGTTTTCCAGACAAGGGAAATATGGACGAACAAGAGAAGAAGCAACCTGTAGCCAATAGGAGCATTAGAACATTAACAGCATCGCAGAATTGTTCAGTTCAGCCAACTCCTATGTTTCCATAGGTAAGTTTGGAGTGATAGTTAGGGAAATGTAGCAAATCTGAGCATAAAACATTATTAACAGCACTTAGTAGACATGTGAGACTTCCATGGAACTGGTGCAAGAAGATTGCATTATCAAACGCACAACTGTTTTTTATTAAAGAACATCGCACAAAGTATTAGAGTGAGTGGAGATTTGGGATCTGAAGAGGGGAAAGTTTGGATAGGTTCTATCTGTAAACCAAGCTTTACTAGCTCACTCTAAGCCAAAATCCAGACCTTTTCCCTGACTTCAGCACTTCAATTCCTGCTGTCATAGTGCTCCTCATAGACTCACATAGGATAATTGGCTGCAAAACGACAATAACCTACTCTTAAAAAAAGAGCACGAAAAGCTATCATATTTCCATCGTACGTATATTGAGAAGCATCCGCCCCTGCATCAGTAGCATATGCTTATGATTTATGATAAGTCATCATCGTCAGTGTATGCTTGCACCTGCCTTATAGTGTCTCGCCTCTCCAGACTCAGACAGGATAGAGCCATGGAATTCTGCATAGGAGCAAATGAGTATGCCCACATATATATATCACACCTAGGAAATAGGGCCCTTTTTCCATTTTATCGTGGTAGTAAATAAAAACATAAAGAACATTTATCAAGTAAGATAATGCTTGGGTAGCTGAGTGCTACTAAGTTGCCCAGGCAATACTGGAGCAGTATGAGTTAACTTATCGCTATAATCGGGCCAGTCTCTGTAGATATGCATATATACGTGAACCAGATCTTTCATACGCTATAAAGCTGGAGTTCCACTAATATAAATTATATATAAGTAAAAGAAAAAAAAAAAAAGTAAAATATTTAAACACAATAAAAAAATAATTTATAAATTGTTTAAACATTAAAAAAAAGCTTTATTTACAAAAATTGCCATCCTGAGATGATGTTATCATCACCTTGGTGGTACCGCCTGCGATAGCAGTGTTATCACCTGCGGTAACCCCTGTTGTATAGAGAGCAGCAAGAAAAAGCCCTTTTCACTGGGTGTAGTGTTTTTCCGCTATAATAAATTGGCCCCTAGGTCTCCTACATAAGCATTTATGGGATGTGGTCAGGACAGGAATTATGTTACTAACACTCTGTGAAAGACCAGATAAAAACATCAATTACATTTTTGTTTGTGCTACTTTTTAATAAAAAAAAATACATTTATTGAAGGAGATGGTAAGGAAACACCACTGGCAGTATGTGGGCAAGCAATGCTCCTGCATGGAAATCAAATTATAATGTCTCACATTTTAGTTCTGGCAAATCATGAGAATAACACACACATTTATCCTAGACATTTATTTATATTAGTACAATTTTCAATAAAACTACCAGCGATTATGCAGTATGATGTCTTATTATGCATATACATAATTATTGGTAAACATATGAGAAGCAGCAAAGTCCCTTAAGTATGATTTGCTGTTCCCAGTTGTACTCCATCAGCAGTCAAAGTTTGTATAGAGCTTTGCATGGAATATTCTTACTCCTAGGATTGCAATGTGTACTTAGACTTGGTATCATTTGCATGATAATCAGCTTTGCTTACTTGAATTTCCCTGCAGATTAAAGAGAGTTCAACAAGAAACATTTTTATTACACTTGTCAGTGGGAATCTGCTTCTGATGCTACTGGAGTGAAATATTTATTTTAAGTAATGTCTTGTAGAGATGAGCGAGACATTTCTTTCTTTTTAAGAATTCTTTGGAATTTTAAGTGTTGAAGTAAATGTCACATAGCTGCAACAATCAATACAAATTTGTTATATGTGATTCCATTTGCAGCTTGAATAGTGTTCCTTTGCTGTATTACCTGAGTCCCAAAATTACAGGTAAAGGAAAATAAGATACAATTCGGTGATGACCGCAATTTGCCCAGCATAATTTGCCAATCCACACCCAAAATATCTTTACCTCATTAATTTTGCTCACTGAAACACAGGGACTATTCAAGACTATGTTTTAATTTGTTATTATTAAATTTGATCAAAACTGCAGTTTGAGTCTTCAAGCTTTCCAGCCAAATCTCGGAAAAACTCTGCATTTTGCAAGGACATCAATATTATTAGTTCCAATGCATTATTTTAGATTTATTTTTCGGAAATGAATACCAATATACACAACTTGACAGAATTTTTGCTGAAAATAGGGGTTAATTATTATTTTTTTTTTCGTTCTGCTTACAAATTGTGAGTTTCTTTGATTTGCAGGATCCCAGCTTTGATTTTCTACTAGCCATCTACTAACTCTGTGGGAGCAACATGAAGTGCAACACAAAGAGTGAAAGCTAAAGAGGGTGCTTAAAAGTAATAATGTTTGGATTATTTTGTGTTGGCCTATAAAACGGGTATAGCTACGATTGAAAAATAAGAGTAACTAGGTAATTGCCATTTCAGTTCTGGCAATTCTCAGGATGACACAGGTTCAATAAACCTGCAATGCATCATTTCTAAAGCTATCATTTTTGCTATATGCACTTTTAGGGAGAGTGCTCTAGGATGTGTCCCACTGTACTTTTGACTTTTTCCCTTTGTCTAATACGTCTAGCAGTAAAGTTTGGTAGCAATAGTCCTAAGATCAATGTATTTTATTATCATCCTCTTCAGGAAAGAGAACAATGTTAGATGTATGACATGTTCATTTATATTTTTTAGATTTGCCATCCAGTTTATAGGGTATTGCATGTATGATGCCTTTCCATATATTTTACCAGAGTAGATGTTCTAAGCTATGTTTACCGGTGACCTCACTACAAACTTGACCATTGTTATGTTATTCATATCACTCTGAAAAAAATTGCAAACAGATTTTCTGCTTGCAGTGACAACTGACCTTTAACATAATTAATGTATTTTATTTCTCCAATTTGGAACTTTCTTGATCCTTGTTTTTAAAGTGGTAGGTGATGGAGAATTAGCAATGTCGGCACTGTCTGGTACTATTATTGGTTCCACTCATACCCCATTCATACTGCACCAAAATCCCGGGTTTTTGCCGGGGCGAGCTCAAACGACCGGGTCTTGGTGCAGTATGAATGGTACAAGTCAAAAATCCCGGGTCTAAAAACCCGGGTCTTCAACCCGGGATTTATCAAGGGGTAATTCCCGGGTCGGACCCGGGTTGCCTGCACTATGAATGGTGCAACCCGGGTTTTGCAACCAGGGTTGCACAGAAAACAAGCTGATTGTCTGTCTGCCTGTCTCTGGAGGATGATGTCATCGGTGGGAGCCCGTGGAAGATTCAAGAAGGAGTTTAGGAGAAATGGTGGATGGTGGAGTGCAGATCAAGCTGAAGCAGAATCGGAGTTTGTTGAAGAAAATTGCTTTTATTTCACTGAAAAAGTGTGTATTAACAGCAATTATGACACACTGGATGGAGGAAGAGGTGCGTGAGCTGCTGAATGTCAGAGGGGAGGAAGAAATTAGAAGGCAAGTGACTGGGACTGTGAAGGATGCCACAGTGTACTACAACATCGCCAAAATACTCACACAACGTGGCATAAAGAGGACACAGCAACAAGTCCTGAACAAATTGAAGTCACTGAGGAAGCAGTACACTAAAGTCCATGACCACAACAGGCGCAAAAGTGGCGCTGAAAGAATGGACTGGCCCTTTTATGACCAGTGCAATATGGTCTTTGGACATTCTCCTCTGACAAATCCAATTGCACTGTCATCTTCTAGCAATGTGGATGCGGCTATACCAACACCACCAGAGAGCACACAGACAAGCGAGGCCGCAACGGTAATAATAGAAGATTCTATTGAAGACACCCCAGAACTGGAGTGCTCTGCCACAACAGATGACACCAACGATTCACAGCCATTCCCTGCTGCGCAAGTCGTTACAGAGACTTCGCAAGAAACGCAGCCAGAACCAGTGCCGGTGTCAAAGTCTACGCCAGGTCCCAGTTTACGCTCCAACAGTAAGTATCTTTAATAATCTCACATAATAACCAACTATATATACATACCAATATATCTACATAATTGTCAAAAAAATAATAATAACTGTATAAACATAACTGCCAAAAACAGAGAACTATATCAACAGAAATGCAAGCCAAATACCAATAAATATATCTACATAACTTTAAAAAAAATAAAAAGGTTTGAACATAACTGGCAAAAAAAGAGAAGTATATCAACATAAATGCAAACCAAATACCAATATATCTACATAACTTAAAAAAGAGAACTATATCAACAAAAAACCCAAAAGACAAATATAATACACTCCAAAGTATTAAAACATTAACACGCATATGTTGCAGTGCAAAACTACTGGGCAAAAGGGAGGAGGCCTCAAGCACATATCAGCTTACAACACTGTTTTTTTGTTCTGCCACATTATATATTCTAATGTATGCTTTACTGTGTTTTTTTCTACGTACAGTTTACAACGTTCCTAAAAAACGCAAAAGGCCCAAAAAAATGGAGCAAGCAACTAAAACAATGACAACTGTCATGATGGATCAACTGCGGGAGATGGACAGCACCATGAGGGAACACGAGAATACACAACTGCAGCGTTTCATGGACAATGAGCGGGATCTCCAGGACTCTTTCCTCATGCAAATCATGGACATGCAGGAACGCGTGTTACGCGAAAATCGTGACTGTATGATGGGATTCATGGACAGACTCCTCTCACAGGTGCAGGCACCTCCTCCAAGTCCTTACTATTATGACGGATATTATCCTATGTACCAGCGGGGGCAACCCATGTTAGGCAACAATAACCCTCCAAACCCCGTACAGGATACACAACATGCTCAACCTATGGGTAACCCCAACATAGAATACCCACCTGGTAACCAAACCACTCCACAACCAGAAATGCCACAATATCGGCAATTGTAATAATCATGTTTTATGGACAAATGTTTAACAGTTAATTGTTATCATGTATGTTACGTGTGATCTGGAAACACGCCGTTAGCTTCACATATTACGTGAAAAGCAAATTTCCACTTACTGTTTGGCCACATTTGTGTCTTCTGTTTACTACTTGTGTATATATATATTTTTTTTTCTACATGCAAGTAAGCACTTTTGTATTGTGTCATTTTATATTTTTGTGAAGAGATATATGAGGAAATATGTACAAAACAAAATACAATATGTGAAATAAACATTTTTTTTTTACTTTTACATTTGTGTGGTACATTCAAACAAGTGAGGTCAAATTGGCAGTGAGGGTGGTCCTAATAAGTTCAGCAGAGGTATTGGTGCGCTCTCCTTCAAAAGTACTGGAGTCCACTGACAGCACTGGCATTTCAGATTCCTGCACATTCCACTCAGGTAGAAATTGCTCTTTTTGTATTTCGCAAATGTTATGTAAAATACAGCAAGCAGCAACCACGTGGGGCACAAGCTTGGTGTCAATGTCATTGCGCTTCAATAGACAGCGCCAACGTCCTTTCAAGCGCCCAAAAGCATTTTCCACCACCATGCGAGCAGAGCTGAGGGTATGTGTAAACCGGATCTGTTCCTGAGACAGGTGATGTTGCTGAGTGAACCCCTTCATCAGCCAGCGCCTCAAAGGGTAAGCAGCATCCCCAATGATGTGTACCGGTATCTCCACACCATCAACAAACGTAGATTTCTGTAAATAAAAACATGCAGTTTCACGTCACCATGTTAAAAATATTGGTCACATAACGCAGTACACTTGGTACTATATGGTGAAAATGCATTTTGCAAGTGGTACATCTATATATAAAAAGGGGCAGTAAATACATACAATATTGATAGCAAACAATAGTATATAAGCTTCAATTACAAAAACATCATACAACATTACACCTATATTTACCTCTCTAGGGAACAGCCAGCCATCTTGTCTTTCCTCAGCAATTTGGTAAAGGTCTGAATTTGCTAGAACTCTGGCATCATGGGAACGTCCAGGCCAGCCAATGAAAACATCTGTGAAACTGACATAAAAAAATACATATAGCAATGTTTAACAATACGCATTACACATGGCACAGTCACATAAAAAAACCCATAAAAAATGCTTACCAATAGTTGTGGTCAACCACAGCCTGCAGAATGATGGAATGCCAGCCTTTGCGGTTGTAGTAATCTGCATGGTTGTCTGTGGGGGCAATGATGGGGATGTGTGTCCCGTCTATGGCTCCAGCACACTGTGGAAACCCACGCTTCAGGAATCCTGCAATTGTATCATCCAGGCGCTGACCTTGCGGTAAGGAGATGAAGCGATGATACAGGGCTTCCAGCAATGCCGTGGTGACTTCATGCACTAGAGTGCACTGTGGATATCCCCACTCCAAACAAGCAGGAGATTGTCCGGTATTCTCCAGGGGTAGCTTACCACCACAACACAATAGAAAGGCGCCTACATGGTGGAATAGGTTTCCCAAAGTTAGTGGCCTTCATTTGCTGCATAAAACAGCAAAAACACACTAGTAAACATGAACTCTGGGTTACACAAAAGTGAGTCGTCTGCCATGATGAAAAGTAATGTGGTAAACAATCACCACCCACTTTTGCATCATCTTTATGTGTCAAAAAACCAGTCACCTTTCAATGACATCACCATTTTTCAGCCAATGAAAACTGCTCTGGTGATGACTCCCACAAATTGCCAGGGCACAGACTTGTGCAGTATGAATGGGGTCAACCCGGCAAATTCCCGGGTCCGTGGTGCAGTATGAATGGTGTTTCTGAGCTGGGGCGCTCCGAGTACTGGCAAAAACCCGGCTTGAAAAACCCGGGATATTGCCGGGGCGGCAGTATGAAAGCGGTATAAGCCTGTGATAAATTAGAATTTCAATATTTGGGGAGTTGTGCTGACCAGATACAGTTGGTAGAACAGACATTTTTTCCTGGTACACTATGTGCCTGTGTCTCTGTATTATCACCTATAGATACAACCTTGCAAGCAGTTTCTGAAAATAATATAATTTTATTTTGTGAGGCTATGTCACCAGAATCTGCAAAACAGATGGCTTTGTAATGCAGACAACTGACAAATGTTTGCCACCCATTACATTTTTTTTTATTGTAATTAAGCTGGAGGAGGATGCATCATTACTTTTATTTCCTTTATTTCCATCGATGTTAGCGTTGTTTCTTTCCTTACACAGGGATGTTTCCACTTATTTGCCCTTTTGGCTGTGCCAGATTTAAGTGCTTATCACTTGGTGGTAAATTTTCAGCCTCACCTGACCTTTGAAGATGGGAAGAGAGTAAATGTTCATTTTTAACGTCCCTCTGAAGGTGACTATCACATCACAGTATTCCTGTCTCATCTTCAAAGTGCTGTAAATAGTCACTGGCACATATTTAGAGTGCTAGATGTACTTTGTTTTCACCGCTGCTAATATGTCCTCCAAGTCGGTCTGCAAAACTGTAACAGAATAAAGATAGTTCTCAATATGAAGCAGAAATTCACAAGTTTTATTATCATGTGAAGTGCCAAGATGGACCAGGCATTTCATAATGTCATGTGACTGGCTCATAGCTACAAAATTAACAATTTTTTTGGGAAAGTACTATTTGTTTGTTTATTATTATTACTATTTATTTATATAGCACCACTAATTCCGCAGCGCTGTACAGAGAACTCACTCACATCAGTCCCTATTGGAGCTTACAGTCTAAATTCTCTAACACACACACTCACACACACAAAGACTATGGTCAATTTGTTAGCAGCCAATTAACCTACCAGTATGTTTTTGGAGTAGGAAACCGGAGCACCCGGAGGAAACCCACGCAAACATAGGGAGAACATACAAACTCCACACAGATAAGGCCATGGTTGGGAATTGAACTCATGACCCCAGTGCTGTGAGGCAGAAGTGCTAACCACTAAGCCACCGTGATGCCATACACAAGATGTCACTCCCATAAAGTAACTGACAGCCAATATAATAAACTTGATATAGGGGCTTCCTAGTACAAAAAGGGCTTTCATAAGTGTGAACAGTGCAGAAAAAATAGGGTTTTCTGCGCCAATTGAGATGCTAATGAATGGTATGTTTGTCTGCTTTAATAGCAAACTTGACTAATAACCGGTGCAGAAAATAGGCAGTCATTGCATTGTAAAAAATACACCAGTTCAGATGACAATGTATTGCCTGTGCATTTGTACACTCGGGTAATTGAGCTGATTACAAGAAGAGAGAAAAATATGTTTTTTTGTGCCAGTGAGTGCATTGTAAAATAATATACAAGTTGAGATTGCATGGACAGGATTGCCTAGGTATTTGAGAACTTATGAGAGTAATGAGAAGTACAGAAATAATGGGTTGTAGGATGTAATGACACATACAGAAATAGTGGGGTTTAGAGTTATTATTGAAGTGAATGATTTATTAAAGTACTGAATGATGTACAATAGAAACAACTTTGCATAAATCTGTTGGACTACTTTAATATACTGTGTGTCACTCACTAAGTAGGATGTACCATAAATGTACCAAGTGTGCATATTACAGAAGTGAAGAATACAATAATAAGGGGTCATGCCACTGGTAAGTCACAGCTCACATAATCACACGTCTTCCCTAGAATAAGACAGGTATATTGAGTGACAGAGGAGCTGTAAATGCCTTTATAAGGCTATAGACATGTGACATTTGTTGATCCTTGCTGACTGGTTCAAGTACGTTCTGTGCTCCGGGAGTGGCCTGATCTCCAGGTTATGTAAATTCTGAGAACTTATGAAGAAACTGGACCAATGTCATGATTATTGATCAAGGGATAATTTGTCAATAATTGCTAAAATTCAGCTGAATCAATTCACTCATCTGAAGTACACTTAAATTTTCTGTAATGTCTTGCAGATAAAAAATATGGATGAATAATAAGGAATATTATTTTATTCTGTTTTACTTAGAGCACAAAAGGAAGAAAAAAACATTATGCATCAAGTTAAGATAAATAGTGAAGGGGAATATTATGAAGTAATAAACTTCCTTATAAGTTCAATTATACCTCATCATCATCAACAACAACATTGCAATATCAGCAAGCAAGTTTGACAGGAGGGGATGGGGAATTCAATTGCTGATTATGCTTCAAAAGGTTAGATCTTCCTCGCTGTTGTTGGATAGCTGGCTATATTTCTCAGGGCACCAGAGAGCCTGGAAAGCAGAGTGAGCTACTTCTAGACAAATGTTCATTTTGGACACCCAAAACCCTATTGTTCAGTTTGGGCAGGAAGCACAATGGATTATACAGTGTCTCAGAGGATGTTTAAATACGAAGTTGCATGCAGTGCTAAAAAGGGAAAGCATCAGCCTGCAAAACTGACAGAAATAAAAACGCACAAGACACAGATATGCTATTTACAACAAACAATGTATCAATAGCCCCCCCCTCCCCCAAAGGAAAGGAAAAATGCATATAAAAGAAAATCACATTATCTCATTATTCTCTTCACCAGCATAACCAAAGTTTTATCACAACTCACCACCTCTTGTAAATGAGAAGATAATGAGCTAAGAAAAAAATGTACATTGGCTAATGGACAATTCAGACCAGATATTTTTCAATAGTCAGCCAAAATTGATTAGTTTAAGAAACGAAGAGTGGGTAAGATTAGAGTGGCTGTGTCAAATAACAGAATCTCTGGATCCCGTAAGTGAAAATTGTTTTTGGAAGACACACAGTATAGTTATTGAGAAATCATTCTCAAGGAGTATTAAATATTGCAAAATTCAAAATAGATACCATTTTTTCCTATTTTTTTTAACCTCCTCTATGCAGGAAAGACAGTATTGTCGTACATGAAAGTTGAGTGCACACCTAAGAAAACACAACACTGTACTTTGGAGCAAAACCCGAAATGGAGAACTTGCACAGGGCAAACAGGCTACAATGTTGAAGAAGCTTTTACAATCTCTGCTATGGCTGTCTAGCAGCTGCCATGATGATCCCTCTCAAAGTAGGCAATTGTTTGCTTTATATGCTTAGAACTATTTTATTACAATTATTTGAAGGTGCTTAAAAAGTTTACTATAGCATGAATTCATGTGTATCACTAGATATCACATATCACTAGATCGTAAGCTCTCAAGAGCAAGGCCCTCCCTAACTTTTGTTTTCACATCTACTTTTATTTTGTCTACTTTGTATGTCTCTGTTTTACATATGCTCTGTTTTCCCCACTGTCCAGTGCTGTGCGCTTTACAAATCAGCAACAATAGTAATTATGATAATACATTGTTGAAAACAGGGCGATTTATTTAACGGTTGGTTAAAATCAATCTGTAAGGATGTGGGGCAGGCTTTCACAGACATATGACAACATTAACTAAGCAACTTTTTAGTTGTTTTTAATCAGTCCTGTTCAGTCCTTTTAGGACTCTCAAAACTATTTAGCTCATTTAACATTATCCAAGGAGTGGACAATCATATTCAAACAATCAACATTGGCGATTAGTTATATAGCATTATATTTCTACCATAGATCCCATTGTTTATTGTATAGTGCACCAAACGTTGGTGACCTCTCAGGTATATTTTCCTACAATTACAGTAATGAAAAAGAGTGAAGCTCGTTACCAGCACATCACATGGTAGCACACCGCGTGAAGCTACTGTAGCACTTGCCGTTAATTAGATGGCCCCTTTATATTTTTAAACAAAAAACAATCACTGTGTATAATTTAATCAGTAACAGCACCGATGTTGCTGAAGAGAAGAAACTAGAAACATAATAATGATATCCTTCTTTTGATTAAAGGAGGATTTGTAAATCATTGTAGTAGTTGTTTCTAAAGTATCTATTTGTATGCTGAAGATTTCAAACAATGTTTATCAAGTAATCTTGAAAAAACAGAAGTCTGTGCTCTGACATTACCTACTTTTCTATTCGCTAAAATTAAACTTGTCAGCCAGCTGTGACTTCACTATAAAGAAAATAAATGCTTGCTTTAGTGGTACTTAACATGTGTCTAGGAAATTAGTCTAAAGAACTTTAAAAGTGAGTGACAAGAAATTAGAATTATAAGTCTAGATTACCTAACTAATAATACATGAAGCATATCCAATAATAGCTATTGTAGATTCTTAGACTTTTACTTTAAGCCTAAGCCTCTTTTCCAGTTTTTGCTGTTAATGAAAGCAATTCTTCTTGAAAGTGCTGTGATAGGTACTAACCTGTTTTAAGTGATTTGATAAAGTGAAGCTTTTAGCTGAACACAGTTCTCTTGTGCTCTGTTGCCTCTTCCAGTGAATATGCCATGAAAGCTTTCCTGGTGACTGAGTCGGCATGAGCCTTTTGGGACTTCTGTGACTGCCTATTATGTGCTTCACATCCTTCTGTCTTTTACTGCTAATCACCTGCCTAGCAAGTGCAAAATGTTCAGGTTCAAGAGTTCCTTTCTTAAATTACTGAATAAAGCTAATTTCACCAACTGCCTTCCTTTATCTCAATTTACATAGCAAGAGATGATCGTTCCCAATTGCTTTAAACAACTTTTTACATTTTTGCATTTGCAGATAAAAGCAGCATATTTAAGTGATATATATATATATATATATATATATATATATATATATATATATTCAGTATTCAAATAGGTTCCTGTGCATGTGTGCTTCTTTCAGATATTCAGATCATTGTTTTCAGCCCTCGAAAGTTAAGGAAACAGTGAAGGCAGTACCTCCATCCCCTTTGAATGGAAATGGTGTACTGTAGATCTACATATGTCTTCATGAATAGTTTAGTAGAGAAGCACAGCCCCTTAGTGATTGAAGATAGAGTGCAGGGACGGAAAGAGAAAAAAGGACGAGAGGAACTCTCTCAACAAGATAGCATTTAACAGCAGTATTATTGCCTGTCAGAACTTTTGCTGAATCCTACGCTTGCATCGAAGCTCAGCAAACAATAACATAGTTAGCTGACACAACCTCCATCTCCTGTAGGATCAGTTGTTTTCAGTAGAGGGGGAAGGGGTGAGTACAGTCTTTCGATTGGGTACAGCTTTGTGTGCTTGTCACCAGACTGGGCTTTGCACTACTTTGTACACTAGCCAACATAATTAGGTTTCCAATTTTAACTAGCCAACAGACTGGACTTTGATGTGCACACTAGCTATCAGATTGTATTTACCATGTTGTACTAACCAATGGACTAGACTCTGTGATATATAGTAGCCAAAAGATTGGAGGTCTACTTTGCACATTAGTCACTAGACTGGGTTGAGCTTTCTATAGCAGAAACTAGAGTGGGCTCAGCTGTGTATACAAGCCTTCAGTGTGGACTCAGTTTTGCACCCTAGCCACCAGACTAAGATATATATTGTAAAATAGCCAACATAAAGGAATATCCACTTTAAAGTACCCACCAGACCGAACTCAGTTTTGTATGTCATCCAGATAGGATGCAGCTTAGTACACTTGCCACCAGAATGAGCTGTGTTGTATACTAGGTAACAGAGTGAGCTAGTCCATTTATTGTATACTTGAGCACACAAAATGGGATCTTATAAAATGGGCATGGGTGAGGTCCAACATTTTTTATTGAGCCTCTAACAGCCACGATCAGGAACTAATTACACTTTGCTCTAATATAGTAAAATAAAATCAGTTTTCTTAAAGAGTTAAAGTAAACCTAACTGCCTGTCAATATTAATATTCCATGATTCATTGGTATATGTGACTGCAAAATGCCATGTGGCTGCGACAGCAGAAATAATGGGGGTACTCCGCACCCACAAAGCTGAGTCTAATGTATACAGGTGCTCATTTTCTTAGGGTCTTCTATATGTGCTACTCATGCTGTAATAATTATGGACACATACAGAGTGCAGTGATTCCAAATTGAACCTGTGATGGACTATTTACTGCTCTATGAGGTCATGCAACACTTGCGTAGGCCAAACATTTCATTTACCCATTTGGAATAATTTTGGAGTGTGCAGAATATCTATCTAATGCTATTCATAAAGGAGTTAGTTTTCCTTTGATTAAATATCCAATATATTAATAAAACATTATTAAATACATACTTCATTCACTACATAACAGTACAATATTTTTACTTATGGAGAAATATATTTCTGCAACATGTATCTATTATGATTTCTTTAAAAAGGGTTAGATCATTCCGATAAAACCACTGTGCGAACACACTTTCATTTCATATCATATATTAGTGAGCTGATACACTTCCGTCACTCTCACAGAAAATAGATAAGTGCATCTTGATGACCTCAATAAGTACACAGTGATATGAGCTCTTGTGCTTTTCACTAGCATGTTGTGTCAGCTCTTTTACTTTGTACTTTGATGTTTTTCTTGGTCGAATCTATTTTATATGACAACCAGTTTGCAGGTTATTTTATTAATGTTTTAGCAGAGACTGCTAAAAATATTTTTATACAATTTGATTTTTAGAAAATGGTCTGAGTTTGTTAAAGAAAAGTCTGAACTCCCTTTTATCATCCCATGTACAGTGCATAATGTCAATACTCTGCATAGATTTGCTGGCTGAAAGCTTCACTGATCTCCAGCTGCATTTAGTATTTATTCATTTATTTTCCAGTGCTGATATTAGCAGATTCCTTGATGGGTTCAGCTGTAAAAACAGAAACATTTAATAGAATTTGTCTCAGGTGTATCAGATGCAGCATTTCCAGTAGACGCCTGTAATCGGATGTTCTTCAGCAGACATTAGCTAGGAACATTGTGATAAAATTAAACATTAAGAACATATTATCGAACCACATGCATCCACTTTCAGGAAATTAATAATGTGTGCTTTGCTCAGTAGAAGCGGCATGGTGGGTGGCTTTTAAGTTGATTATTGTTGAAGAATAAATAAAAACAAAAATGCAACATATATAAAATCATAAGAGAATCTGTATTTTGCCTGTTTTAAATTCTGTAAGAATTTTTGTACCTTTTATTTTCAGATACACTGATACACTGATGCACTGATTATTTTCAGATACACTGATAATAAAATAGATGACATGACATCTATGTATAAGTATACCATTCTGTTACACACTAGACAGACACAAGGCTCTACACCCACCTCAACTTGCCAATGCACATGATCATGCACAATTCTGTTACACATTATGCATGCACAGGGCCTTACATATGACATGACCACCAGACACAATCATAATACAATACCAATACAGTCTATAAAATACATTACATTATACCTACTCGATATGCTTTGACTGCCAGGAATGACCATAATATAATTTTATAACACTGTACAGAAAAGGGACACCTACAAGACATCATCAGTGGACATGATCATTGTATATTTTTATTACAATCTGTGCTTTTACCAGTATGACACCATCACTGGATGTGATCAATATAATTCTAATACATCTATGACTACATTAGGGTTGCTGAATGCTGAAGCTTGTAAGCAACATGGTAATCTGTTCTCTCTCTTGTTTGCTATTTCTTTATTTACTTATGCATTACATCATATTAAATAGAAACTATATAATTGTATATTCTATTAAGTTATGGTCATATGTTATTTTAAGGTAGGACAATGCGTATAATACCTAGAAATAATTACTCTATATTCCCTCTATAGTTTCTGCCTCTGGCTTAGTCTGTTAATAGAGAGTATATATAGCACTATGCAAATGGGTTAACAGCAGTTCCCCAGAGGAATGTCTGCACTGATGTAGAAACCAATGCGTGGGGCTTCCCTGCATGACTATCCACTTGACAACAGGGATTATTTTGAAATGCTGCATTGATGTTAGCTCCCTCTGGACCTTGTACAGCGTCCTCCTGAGTGCACACTGTACAACTTCCTGCTACAACAGTACACATAAAGCAATCCTCTTTATTTGTTATGTGAATATATATTAATATTCCTTTTTAGGACTGAAGAACGTTGAATGTGTGCTTGTTCTCCTTGTCTTGTCTGATTGTGCTTCACTCTGTGTCACCTGCTCTACGATCTAGGTCATTTAAGATAGCTTAATGATTAAAAGCAGATACTGAAAATTGTACAGCCTACAGAACTGGACTACTGTTATTGTATTATTACACATAGATATATTATAAAAGTGTATTAAGACATAGGGTACTCTGCAGGTTGTCAAAATATGAAGAAATCTATCAGTCTCAGGGGCAGAAGTTCCTATTTAATATCTCCATAACTGTGGTTGAAAACTAAGGAAGACATGATCTGTGCCAAAATTATTATTATTATTATTATTGTAGATTTATAAGGCGCCACAGACAGGAAAACAAAGGGTATGATGGACCCTGTTCGTTAGAGAGCTTACATTCTAAGTGGAAGAGGTCACAGCTGAAACAAAAGGAGCAAATGTGGTTCAGAGTGGAGATTGAGACAGTTGTGAGGGTGCGTTCGTGTGAATAGTGTTATCCGGGATATGGTCACCTCTAAAAAGAGATGGGTTTTCAAAGAGCGTCTAAAGCTTTGAAGGTTGTGGGAAAGTTTGATTGAGTGTGGGGTGGGAGGGAATTCCATAAGTGGGGAGCATCACGGGAGAAGTCTTGAAGGTAGGAGTGAGAGGTGGTTACCAGAGACGAGACAAGGCGCAGGTCAGAGGTAGATCTTAGAAAGCAGGAGGAAGAGTATTATGATATGACATGAGATGTGACATTTGAGATGTATGCAGGGATAGTGTTGTTGAGGGATTTGTAGGTAAGGGTGAGTAATTTGAATATGATTCTGAAGGACACAGGGAGCCAATGTAGGGTTTGCAAAGTGGTGCAGCAGATGTGGAGTGGTGAGAGAGGAAGATCAGTCTTGCAGCAGCATTTAGGATGGTGTAGATATATGGGTGTTAGGAATGCCAGATAGCAGGAGGTTGGAATAGTCAAGGTGGGAGATGATGGGAGAATGGATAGTATGTTGAATAAGAAAAGGGCGTATTCTGCCAATGTGTTTATTATGGAAATTTATCTAAGATGCAACGGAATGATGTGTTGTAAACTCTACAATGACAAATATGTTCTATGTACACTCTCTGTGATACCGCAAGCTGTTCTGTGGTGTTTAATGCCGCTGTATTCTGTGATATTAGATGCTACGCCTATTGTTCTGTGCCACTAATTACTGTTGTATGTACTATACTATTTCTATGTATTGCCCTGTGATGAACTTTACTACACGTCTTAATATTTCTGTATTAAATATGGCCCCATATCTTTTCGTACACGTAACTGAACTCTTTTCAGTGTAGAAAATGTCCTGTCAACAGGTTCCAAGTATGCTACAGCAAATTTTGCAAAATAAGGAGCAAAACATTTTTTAGGAATCAATAACATGTAAGTTTTCAGTCACATATCTTTGAATATCAAACAAGGAGAATTTGCACAAATCAAGGCATGTCCATCTGCCCAGACCAAACACCCTTTCTAGGTACCTTTCTGAAGAGACCACACCCCTTTACAGATAAACCCTTTGTCACTCTAACTGTACTACACTCCTTTTGTTGAACACAGGAGCGTGCATAGTTAAACATATCCATGGTGTGTGAATGCATGAAAAATTACAAAATTGTAAGTGTTCATCTTTGGTCATTTAAAATGTTACAAAATATGGAAGCAAAATTTTAGAAAGTATATTACATAACAAAATGTACTCACAACAATCAGGAGCACTCTGAGGCAGGCAGACTGATAATGTAAATCTAGTGAAAGTATTATACTGTTCTACCTCAATTAAATATTTATGTCAATGGATGGATAGTATTTTCCTCTGTCTTTAATGTACAGTGAAATTTGACCATAAAAAGCACTGCGGTAAATTCGTCAAACTCTACAATATCTGTTTTCATGTTGTCATTATGCCTCAATTGACTTTACATCTGCATGCTTCATAAATATCAGACTCTCATATCCAATTCATTCCTTTGTAAAAAATGATCATGTACATATGGAGAGTTTTGTTCTTACATAATGCCCTCCTAATGTGTATGATTTTAAGACACATCATAGATGTTAATAAACTGCTGGATATTTTAGGATTTGGTCACTTTCCAAAGCTCTGCTTTAATTGGAAGGCTGAGCACAGCGTTTAAAAGTTTAAACATTTGTGTGTGTGATGCAAGCTAATTACACATTTCTGTGCAGATCTTGCCAAGTGGCAGCTCCATCTGCGGTGGCGGATTTCAAGCTTTTGTCAACAGATGACAATAGGCTTTCACATTTTGAAGAGAAAAGTGATTATGTGATATGAAAACTTGTCAAGAGGTGTGGGTGCAGTGCCTTCTAAAGAATTAGACTCTGTCAACATCATGCTTCTTCAATAGAAGACTACCCATTGTGATACACAATACTGAATTCGAAAAAAAAAATGCTTATCCATTTAAAATGGAATATCAAACATGCATATACTGCCGATATCATACAGACCCGTTAATAGATGTGTTCCACTGCGGAACGCAAAAGCTTAATACGATCTTATGGCAACTCTAAATCAAACAGTCCACACCACGCCAGGCCAGACTCTCTAATTATATTAGAACAAGTTAACCCGTGCATGATACTCATGCATTCTAGTCAAATCAAGCTACTTAAGGTCTTAAAAAGGTTCTTGTCATGCATTTGGGCCTAGCCCAGGCCTCCTCAGGGGAAGAGAGTTACTTCCCGACGCAAGCGCCCTTTTTAATGTGTATTCATGAGGTAAAATTACCTCACAAAAATGAGTTTGACCCCTCAACTCGTAAATTTAGCCTTTACTACCCCTCCCACGGGAGGAAGGGGGGATGATGGAAGTTAACTGACTTCACTATTCTAATTTTTTGTCAAATAATGTTAGTATACCAAATTTCAGGTCAATTGGATGAGCCCTTTCTGAGAAAATAGTTTTTTCCACACACACACACACACACACACACACACACACACACACTAACACACGCCGCTACACATGTGTGTGCATGAGGTAAAATTACCTCACGAAAATGAGTTTAAAGCCCTCAACTCGTAAATTTAGCCTTTACTACCCCTCCCACGGGGGAAGGGGGGATGATGGAAGTTAACTGACTTCACTATTCTAATTTTTTTGTCAAATAATGTTAGTATACCAAATTTCAGGTCAAATGGATGAGCCCTTTCTGAGAAAATAGTTTTTTACACACACACACACACACACACACACACACACACACACACTAACACACGCCGCTAGGCTTTTACTTTTATATTTTAGATAATGCTAAGAATTTAGTAGGTCAGTGTATAACTCCGCCCAGCAGGTGGCGCTGCAGCTTGTTTTTTTTTTCCACACACAGACTAACACACGCCGCTAGGCTTTTATATTATAGATGGTCCAGTTCATCTATTAATTTGTTATATGAATAGCTTTACTTTTGACTATCAGTTAGCCACATAGTCATTTGTAATACCAAATTTGTAAGAGTTATCCCATACCCTTAAGCTCTAACGGCTGATATTCTCCTTTTATACAGTCAGCTTCTTCCCCTTACATAATAACAGTACCTACTTGATACCTGAAGTAAGACACAAACACAGATTTCAATTTTGTCAAACTAAGGTTATAGTTTTAATTGTATAAATGATGGTGGTGAAGAAAGCAATGCAAGTTCAACTAACAATCTAATACTATACAGCATAGGGATGGCCAACCGGTCCAGAATCCCAGCTGCTAACGTGCGGTGCTTAAACTCTACCCAGGGCCTTCGCAAAAATTACCCTAACAGAGACATAGATCAAAGGGGGAAGAATCATGCGGCCAAACATAGACTCTTGCGTCATGGGTTATCCGCTGACTGCACTGTTTTCCATCTGACTGTGCCTCTTCTGAATGGGAAAAAAGAAAATTAGATTAGCAGCACAAGCAACCACACATAGCTAACAGACATATCGTGACAGGGAGGGATGGAAGGACTTTGTGAAGAAAAAAGGGAGAACTTCCTGTTCTTGGATGCTATATAGGTTTGCTTGCCACTCCCATTGCCAGACTGATATAAATTCAAAACCAGCCAGGGAAAATTTTAACCCCTGAAGGTAAGTGTAATGGAAGCCTACAAGTCTGGTGTTTAAGTGCGTTCTTACTTATTCAGGCCTTCATTTATCATTTCCACACACGCATTTGCAGTGACACAGAAACATCATGGAGCATCAAGGATTCCAGTGCATTGTTGAGTGTCAACAATCTCAAGACTTCAAAGGGTATATTTACTATGTGGTGGTTCCGTAGAACCGCCGTTTCCCGACACTTTGAAGTAATTTTTTAAAACGCCACTTTTATCAGTATTTGTCTTCAATAAAATTGCTGTTTGAAGAAAATTACTTCATAGCGCCGGGAATTGGGAACCACCGCATAGTAGATTTACCCCGAGCATCTACATCTACATTCGGGAACCATCGCATAGTAAATATACCCCCAAGCCTCCACAACTACATTTATTTAATAGCTAACTATCCTAATGGTTGGGGTTTTTTGGAGACTTATCACTAAGTAAAGAATTTTAGATACTATTCTGTGCAAATTGGTTTCAGATGAGCACCTGCAGTTGACTAAAGAAACTAGTGGAACCATTTTATAAACTGTTTCATTTTTATGGAAAGAGAGACTATTGTGGATTTCACAAACTGGTAAGCTCGGTTTGAAGGACTATTAAGTGGACTCAATTTCCAACATAAAACTTATTGTAGAGAGTAGTTAGCAGTAGAGGTTGTTAGGTTGAGTACTTCACCATTAGTACAACATCTTTACCAAAACTTAATACCCGTTTCACACAGAGCCATGGACCCCAAAATAACCCTGGTTGTGTGTCGGTGTGAATGAGGTGATCCGGATCATGTGACCAGGTGTATTCCCGTGTTGGACCCGGATATGCTGCAGTCTGAACGGAGTTCCCAGGTTATTCTACCCGGGCTTTGTAAAAAGCAGCTCATTGGCGGGGCAGAAACGCTCTCTGATGATGTCTTCTACATGCTGCTGAACAGAAGGGATGGCGAATTAGCAGGACGCAGAAGTGAGACTACTTGCTGTTGGAGGGGTCGAGGATTTTCATCAAGCTGTGCTAACAGTAATGCAACCCCTGAAAGTAGCCGTATTGGCTTTCCCACGTCACAGATGATGGCTGAAGAGATAGCAGACAATAGTGAGTATGATTCATATTAATGAAGACCTAGGCAGTAGCAGTGAAGAAGCAGTGGACCAAACTGATGCACAGCCTTCGTGTTCAAACAGTAAGTTAACTCACTTTGGGGCTCACTTTTTTATATTAATAATTGCTTCTCTGCTGCGCTTATTTGCAATACGTTTTGCACTGGATTTTTATTTGCAATCATAATGAAAATATCCACATCATATTATAAGTGTTAGTTATTAGCGATAGCAGCTGTACCTGCAAGTTCCGTTGCCCGCATTTTGGAGGGCTGAATCTGACTCCGCACATGCCTCCCTAGCCTTACTGTGGATTTTTATACGTTAATATTATTAATAGTACTTTTGTTTTCATTTTGTTATAGTCTATACAGTTCCAGCAAGGAAAAAGAAGAACACAAGGAAGTTACAAACCACTAAAACCATGTCTATCATATTGGTGGAGCAACTAAGGGAGATTGATTTGGCTATGTAGGGGCAAGAAAACGCCCATCTGCAGAGGTTCTTGGAGCATGAACAGGAACAAAAAAGCAATTTTATGACACATCTAATGACCATGGATAAGTGTATGAGTGAAATAGAGTCAGATGTCTTTCCTATATCATTTGATTACTAGAGTGCAAGGGCCCGCACCACATCCCCACCCTTCCCAACACTATTCTGTGGGAAATTATTCCAATTACGGTGTTATTTTGAACCCAGTAAAATGGACACTCCTCCCAATTGTGATGTAAAAATGTACAGGCAGTTGCAATAGTTTTATTGTTTTTCCGTTATAATTGTTTTTTATAAAAATATTGTTGATTTGTAATTGCGAAAATTCATTTCAAATGTTTTGTTGTTTAAAAACGTTTCTTTATTTCAAACACAAGGTACACAGGCTATTATGCTACAATTAACATATTACTGTTTTTAAAGTAACAATTTTTAATACAAATGGTCGACACCTATGAATTGGAAAAAAACAACAATTTTTTAAACAATGTGTCTTTACAATCATTCCTAATGCTATCTATGTGTCTAGCATTTCTGTTATTTTGGTAATAATAATGCTCTGCATGAGTTCAGCACTGTTAAGTTGCTCTCCCTCATAGGTGACAGCATCTAATTGACTGTCAAGCCGTTCAAGTTTCTCTATATACCACTCTGAAAGAAACTGATCTTTTTGTATTTCACATATATTATATTAAATGCAACAAACAGCATATGTATCTGGAATTAGGTTGATGTCAATGTCATTCCTCTTTAATAAACAACGCCAATGTCCTTTTAGTCATCTAAACGCATTTTCAACCACCATCCTGGCAGAGCTAAGGGTATTGGTGAAGCGAATCTGTTCAGGTGAAAGTTGTTGATGCTGGATGTATCATTTCACCATTTTTGGTTTTACTGCTTTGCCTGGCAGCTCTTGCCTCCTGGACTATCAGACTTTATCATTTGTGTTCATTTTATTTGTTAGCAGCAGTACCTCTGATCACCAGAGGTGCTGCTATTGTGCCTGTTGTGCTCCTAGTACCTTAGGAGTTAACACTGCTTCCCTCATTATCTCATGCACCTGGGTGTGTTCCATTTATACCTGTCTCTCCCAGCATTCAGGGCTGGTTATTGTTGTCCCATCCTGTTGTCATATCCTGTTGTTACACCCTGTGGATTCTTCCTCCTGCTTTGCTCCTGTGATTATGCTGCATTGGGATCTCAACATACATTCTGCTGACCTGTTCCTTATGTGGACCTGGGACTTATCTGTGCATTTCCCTGTACATGCTGCCTGGAATATTTCCTCACTTCCCATTTACCTGCAACTGCTGTATATCTGGTAAATTTTGCAAGCTATCATGTCATCAACTGTTCATACTCTCCAGCAATAAACATTGTTTGTTTTTTCACCTATCCATGGCTCCTTAGCTGTATTTCTTCATTGATCTGTGACATATTATAATTAATAATATTATTCTTTATTTATAATGCGCCTCAATATTTCCACAGTACACATTACAAACAATAGACCATACAGAGAAACAGTAGAGAACAATAAATGAGTAATACCAAGACTGCAGAAGCTCCAGGCAAAGCAATAATAGTAAATTTGGAGCAGAAGAATATGTATAGAGACAGGAGGGAAGAGGGCCCTGCTTGTAAGAGCCTACATGCTAAAGGGAGGGCTAAAAATAGCTGGAACAAAGGGGGGGAGTGAATAAAATGGCAGGGAAGAGAGAGGAGATGAGAACGAGCATGGGTATAGGTTTAGGTGGATGGCTGGTAGGCTTTAAGGACGAGATGAGTTTTCAGTGCCAATTTGAAGGAGCACACATTAGGGGACATTTGGATGGAGCATGTGAGGTCATTTCAGTGGAGGGAGGCAGCTTGGGAGAAGTCTTGGATTCTGAAATGGGATCATCTAGTTTCATTAACCATCACCTGAATGGATTATGCTGCAGTCACTTTGTGCACTAGAGTGCAAACACTGGATAGCCCTACACTGAACAAACACAAAATTGTGCAGTATATTCCCAGGGTTGCATACCACCACAACACAATGGCTAGTGTCCTACTTGATTCAGTGGGTTTTCTGTAGTTTGTAGTATTGGTTAGCTAGAGTTGGGTTAGATGAGTTCTAGTAAATAGTCATATTACACGCGACATGTGAAAGCGTGCAATACTCTGGTGGTCATCAATACCTTTCAAAGTAGACCGGAACGCTTGTACATCGTTCTCTTACCCACATTCTTCTGTTTGTCCCAGTGCTGAAGTTGAGTATGGTGCCAACTGTGGACAACACAAAGGCTCTCCTCCTGTGTAAGTATTGGCGTTGAATTTTAGCCCTCTCTGCCAAAATCTCCACCCTTTTCCTGCAGAAATAACACTGGGCCAGATTAGAGACTTTAACCAGCTGCATTTATTTGTTATTTGCATCCGGAAACATAATGAATACATAATAATACAGGAACTCCATTCTGCAAAGTAGCTGCTTATATCTCTCTTCGGCCATGATTAAAGTAATGCACTCACTGTCCACTTTTTATGACTCATTTAAGAGCCACTGCGATGTCATCTATATTAATCTTTTAGTGGCTCAACTTGAAAATGCTGGGCAGACATGGGTCCAGTGTGAAAGGCGACGACGACCCAGGGTATACCTGGGACCAAAGTGCGGTGTGAAGGGTTGCAATACAGGTTGAAGCCGTGTTCATTTTCCCATGTTTGACCCAGGATTTTGGTGAGAAAGCAGGGGTGTCAGACACCCAGGTATCCCGTTTAATTATCACTATTTTTTGTGTTGCGCTCAGTTTATTTTTACCATTTAAAATGTACTTGCAGGAGTAAGTTCAATTTAGTTTATAGGGTCCTGTTTTACTTAGGGAAAACCCTGTCCCTCTGTTTTCTATTCTGGATAACTCTGTCTGGAAGTTAAACCTCTACCCCCTCTCTTGTGTGCTGTCCTGAATTAGTTTGATCAGCTTTAACACTTCCCAGCCATTACATAGTTATACCAGAGTTTATTGCTGACAAACTGCATAATTATATCTCTCAGATTAGGTGGGGTCAGACAGGATTATTGGACAACCCTGGAATATATGCATCCGGCTACAGAATTTTGCATGTTGCATTATTCTCCAACTACACCACAGAACAGATTGAATTGACTCCATTGACATCCCAGCTTTATAGACTATGAATTCTACAAATTTCGGAATGCTAAACTTACAACTGTAAATTGCCATCCAATGATTTAGAGAAGCAAAAGGGGTACTCAAAGTTTATATTACGAGAATCCTACATCTCTGCGAAAGGACTTCTGCCAAGTTATTCAAGTTAGGCCATAAGCAAGTAACAAAAGAACATAAAACTATACAACTTTATTTGCTAGTATTTAAGAAAAGTAAAGGAAAGACCTTCCAACATGCTTTGCCTTCTGGCTACTTCAGGGGCTACCCAGCAAGATACAATGATTCTTTTTATAGACTGGATATGTGTCATATTTGACTGAAAACATTGTGAGAGAAACTAGGTATTAGATTGTGATGACTTGAAAGATTCTACTGTAAAAGATGGTAATAAGTTAAGTTACTGTTATTACATGCACATATAATAAAGTTGTATGGTTTTATGCAATGGAGGCTTTTGTTGTTTGGTTCCCTGTCCTGCAAATAACTAGCTTGTTAGTTGCTTCTGAGCCAAATCCTTCTGACAAGAAGCATCAAAATCTACTTGCTAAAGCCTATTGAACTGAAAGCCGTCTGTTACATTACTTTCATGCTGTTTACTATAGGGCATTTGGTAAGTGCACTAACGTGGACTCTGCCGAAATTGATATAAAATCCTGGAAAGGTGTTTTGCCTTTTCAATCCTGTTGTATGTCATTGAATCGCTGGAGCGTTTTATGTGGTTTACAACCAGTAAGAATGACTGTGCAGGAAGGAAGGATTGTCAGCCTCACAGTGCTGGCCCCAATCCATAATATAAATAGTGGCCTTGTGACCTCTTTTGCCAGCCTAAAGAGAGAGATATGTGCATAATGTAGCAGTTACTGCTGAGTGTAAAATGCTTTGCTATTATGGTGCGCAATTCATATGTCATTTGACAAACATCCTGGACAAAATGCCATGCCCTTAGCATTTTACATACTGCACTAAATGTGCCACAATTTTATCTCTCACTTCAATCAACTTTACAGCAGAAAGGTGTCCCTGGAATTTTTTCTCAATGTTGCCAACTTTGGCACTGGTATAAACAACTTTTTTTTAGAAAGCAATTTGTAAGTCTTTGTGGTTAGGAAAATACAGAACATGCAAGTACACATTATGGTGTTGATGCAGAGTAAGTACTACACTAGTTTGCATAATGTATCATCATCATCATCAACATTTATTTATATAGCGCCAGCAGATTCCGTAGTGCGCAGTAATAAAACAATACTTGGCAATATAGCCCTCCTTGCAAGCTTACAATCTATATGACAATGGTTTGATACACAAGGGTAATTGCTACATCATATTGAATATTTGTCCAGCTAGAATGCAAAGGTTACAAAGTATTTAGTGAACTGCATGCTCAGTTACACAACTATGTTGTTCAGAGGGTTGTTGTCTTGTGTTAGCAGTGTAGAGGGTGGTAATGCGGTAACCTAGGGAGATTACGAGGGTGGTTGAGGAATATTATATGCTTGTCTGAAGAGGTGGGTTTTCAAAGAACGCTTGAAGGTTTGAAGACTAGAGGAAAGTCTTAATGTGTGAGGGAGGGAATTCCACAATATGGGTGCAGCCGGAAAAATGTCCTGTAACCGAAAATGGGAGGAAGTGATGACAGTGGAAGAAAGATGCATATCTTGTGCAGAACGGAGGTGTCGACTTTGGAGTTATTTTGAGATAAGTGAGGAGATGTATATCGGTGCAATTTTGTTGAGGGTATATTAGTAGGAGAATTTTATATTGGATTTGTTGAAAAACAGGCAACCAATGTAGAGACTGACAGAGTGGCTCAGCAGAGGAAGAAAGGTTTGCAAGGAAAGTCAATCTAGCCGCTGTATGCAAAATAGATTGCAGGGGTTCAAGGCTGATTTTGGGAAGTCCAGTAAGGAGTGAATTGCAATAGTTGATGTGAGAGATGATAAGTGCATGAATTAAAGTTTTTGCAGTGTCTTGTGTGAGATATGTATGGATTCTGGAAATGTTTTTTAGATGTATGCAGCATGATGTAAATATAGAGTCGATGTGGGGAACAAAGGATAGTTGCGAGTCATGGATTACACCTAGGCAGCGAGCTTGCGGGGTGGGTTTTATGGTCATGTTGTCATCAGAAATAGAAATGTCAGGCACGAAGCTTCTATTGTTGGGTGGGAATATTATTAATTCTGTTTTTGAAAGATTGAGTTTGAGTTGGCGAGACGACACCCAAGATGAAATGGCAGAAAGACAGTCAGCAACGCGAGACCCAGATGGTGAAAGATCAGGAGAGGATAGAGAGATTTGTGCATCATTTGCATAGAGATGATACTGAAATCCAAAGGAGCATATTAGTTTTCCAAGAGAAGTGGTGTAGATAGACAATAGCAGAGGACCTAGGACTGAGCCTTGTGGTACTCCAACTGATAAAGGAAGTGGAGTGGAAATTAATTAACACTAAAGTAACACAAAATCTACAAAAACTTTCTCATAAAGCTTGTATCTCTAACGATTTTAGCGCATATACATATACTTCCTTTATCATAAATTAATTAGTTCCAGAGAAAATAATACTGAAAGAGCGATTAGATAGTTAGGATGAGAAGCAGGATAGGACCTAGGACCTTGAAGACCTAGGGATTGTAGCGTCTCTATGAGGAGGGAGTGGTTAACAGTGTCAAATACATCAGAGAGAGCTAGGAGAATTAGAAGAGAGTAATCGCCTTTAGTTTTAACTGTGATCAAATCATTGACAACCTTGGTCAGCGCAGTCTCTGTGGAGTGTTGCGAGCGAAAACCTGATTTAAGAAGATCCAATAGGTTGTTTGCAAAAAGAAACGTGTAAGGCAAGTGTAGGCAATTCTCTCAAGAACTTTGGAGGGGCATGGGAGCTGAGAGATGGGGTGGTAATTTGAGTGAGAGTTTGGGTCAAATTTATTTTTTTCAGAATAGGAGTAATCATGCATGCTTGAATAGTGATGGAAAGATACCAGTAGAGAGAGAAAGCGATTACAGATTTTAGTTACAGGTGAAATGAGCACACGAAACATGGACCTGCCAATTTGTGAGGGTATGGGATCAATATGTCAGGAGGTAGAGTAGGAATATAAAAAGAGAGTAGATACTTTCTCTTTATTTGTAATATCAAATAAAGAGAGGGTTGCAGAGAATGTTAGGAAGGAATTGAGCTGATTGTTAGCTGAGGGAGATGATACCATTTCAAGTCGGATCTTATCAATCTTGTCCTTGAAATAGGAAGCAAGGTCCTGGACACTGATGGTAGTCAGAGGGTTTGGGATGGGAGGATTGAGAAGATATTTAAATGTGTTAAAAAGGTGTTTGGAGTTAGAAGCCTGAGCATAGATGAGAGATTGGAAGTATGCTTGTTTAGCAGTGTCCAGAGCATTTCGATAGGTGTGGTAGATAGCAGTATATGCGCTGAAATCGTTAGAGATACAAGCTTTATGAGAAAGTTTTTGTAGATTTTGGGTTACTTTTGTGTGCCATGGTTGACAACGAAGTTTACGCGGAGTATGAAGAGTCGCTGGAGCCACTTGATCCAGGCAATTGCTAGGGTATGGTGAAAATGAGGAACTACCATATCAGGTGAGGAGAATGTAGAGATTGGGGAGAGAAGGTCTTGGAGAGAGGTGGAGAACTGTTGAAAATCAATAGAGTTAATATTCCTGTGGGTATGAAGAGGCTTGAAAGAGTTTGACAGCAGGGAGTTTAAGGAACTGGGAGTGAGCGAGTAACTAATAAGTTGATGATCGGAGAGGGGGACAGGAGTGTTAAGGAAATTAAAAACTGAGCATAGTCTAAAGAAAACAAGATCAAGGCAATGGTCATCCTAATGAGTAGCGGATTCAATCCACTGGGAGAGGTCAAGTGAGGAGGTTAGAGAGAGCAGTTTTGAAGCAGCATTGGAATGTGGATTAGCAATAAGGATGTTGAAATCACGCATGATGATGGTGAGGATGTCAGAGGATAAGAAGTGAGTGAACCATGCAGAGAAGTGTTCAAGAAATTGTTGGTGTGGTCCAGGGGGGCGATAGATTGCAGTGATATGCATAGAGAATGGGTTAAAAATCTTAACAGTATGTGCTTCAAAAGATGTCAATGTGAGTGATGGAACATTTGGTAGAACTTGCATGCAATCGCCCTTCAAGGGAGTGCTTCCATATGCATTCATGCAGATTTGCTTTATTCTCCCACTTATGCCAGCCTGATCCTGAAGGGTTGGTACAATATTATGCAGACCGGGAAAAAAGATGCATATATATGCCTGAGAAAGCCATATAATTTGCGGATGGTCAGGGACATATGATGATGATGAGGACTGTTTCCGACACTAGCTTATGACTGACTGTGATTGCACCATTGAATCTGAATAGTGCTTTCTATGTCTCTCTGGCAAATATTATGCCTTGTGTATGTAATTCAGCAAAGCTTATTTAATACTCTAGTTAGTTAATTGTTTCTGCTATATTATGAGGATTTTTACGATTTATTGATGCCTAATAGCAAATGCGTTTGTTGCACATAAAACAAACAGATGAAAACATGGGCGCAAGGAGTACATAAGTGACTGTGACGCTCGCCTGGTGTAAACCGGATGCCTATGTTATTGGTGCTGACCTGCACCAGTTTTAAGATGCTTGCGGCTCAGCTTATGGACATATATGTGCTACTGGGCACAAATTATGCCCATTTTGCAGACAACTCTGCATCATGTCCTAGGTGTTTACAATTGTCCTTTTCTCCTGTACTGTAAATAATAAAAGAATATTAATGAAATTATTGATTAAAAAAGAGCTAACTAAATGAGGGTTTATCTTTTGCCTCTTTCCTAGCATTCCATCTAGCAAACATGTTTCATAGACTGCTGTAACTGAGTACAGGTGGGAAAATGACTTGCATAAACCAGTTTGATTGTGCCATTGTTGAAATATGTATTGTGTAATTATTTTATGCAAATCATTTAATTATTGTGAAATTCATCATTGTTATTTAATTTGAAAAGCCTGTACAGGTCTTTTTATGGAAATAATTGTGTGAATACATTTCAATTTTGTATTCCCCATACTCTGTGTTGTAACAGAATAGTACCTTTCCTTCAAGTCGTTTCTTGTGCTATTTTGAGTCTTTTTAAGAATTAAGAACCATATAGAAAAAAGTTTGGGTTGTTTTTTGCTAATTGAGAAAGCCTTGGCCTAGGACAGCTCAAACTTTTAATGCAGTCCTACACGCAATGAGAAATGATGAGTAGAAACCTAGTAATCATTCCTGCTAATTGTTCCTTTTCTTGTCTCATTAAACTCCAATTTGGCAAAGAATAGTGTTATGCTTGAAGAACTAGCCTAAGAATGGCGGACTGAACAGCATAACTAACATAACATTGCTATTGACCAAGCTGCATTGACGCACTGGGACCCTCGGCGACCAGAACTAGCTGTGTGTAGGTAAAAATAACAGTGTTTTTTATACATAGGGCCAATAAACTGTGTATTCATCACTATAATACATCAGTTCTCAGTCAAACAACTTATAAAGAAAATGATAAAACATTGTCAAACTACTGTATATCTTAATATACACTGAAAATGGTAAAACGAAATAATGCAGGGTGAGTCATTAATAAAAAATATCAGTTTCATTATTAACTGTAGTACCACGTCAGCTTACGCTATATATTTAGGTATTACTTCTCCATAATGTATACTTTTATATATTCTCATAACATAAAGCTGGATCATATCTACAGCTGCAGGCAGTTATGCAGAAGCAATACCACACTATAACATTGTATGTATGAGTCCGTTGTGAGTTCTTCTTTTTTTCCCCCTCGTAATAGTAATTATTTATGAGCTGCAGGTGTAACATGAGTATGTTCTACCAAGCAAACGCATAGGTCCAGAACTAATAGCTGGCTTAAATAAATATGGCCAATGCCCAGAAATAAAGATTATTTGTATGCTTATATATGTATGCAATACTTATTTAAACATACCCAAAATGTATTCCATAAGTTAGGGAGTTATGGGGCACTTATATTTGCTAAAGTAAATGCTTTGTTAAAATTGATTTCTCAATTTTAATTATGTTCAATAGCACTAATTGTCTCCCTAGAGTGAGATTGTTGGCCAATGTTTAGAAATGATTTTGGTTATTATTGCAATTTGTTTTTGCCCTCATTACTTACTTTAGTTTCACTTTCACCCCTGTTTTTAATTCCACTCATGCTGCACCCCCATTCTTCCTGCTCGTTGCATTCTTTTCTGCATTTCTTTCAGTTTGGAGGGCATTTTCATTACATATTTATGAGTTACAAATGCAACAATACAACACATCCTTTTCTTTGACCAAAAAGCAGATGCTGTGGATCTGAAATCAAGCTAAGCCATAACAAAGACTGTTTGCCAATTGGGACACGATTTACTATAATAAGGCGAGCTTAGACAGTGGTATCAGTGTTAGACATTATAAGGGATCAAGTGAAACACAGTTTTTCTTGCAGCCATTAATTGAATTTGTGGTTTCTCCTTTGATGATTGGTCACTTTAACGGTATATCCAGATGAACATATCTTTTCTCTTTTTAAAAATGCTAAAGACTTACCCAAAGATGGAGCTTCTGTTCTCATGTTCCATACCAGTGCCTGGAGTGTTCTAACTAATAAGGCTCATAGAAGTTTATTACTGTTTTTATGTTTTTAAAATTTCATTCAAGTGAGCTGTGAGTTGTGTTAGGAGTGCATCTGAAGCATCAAACCATATGCAAAAATAGGTTCAGTTTTGTCTATTGAGCCTTCTGCACATCCTCTTGATATACTTATGCCTAGAGATGTATGAATACACCAAAATTTCCTATGCAAATATTTGCTGAAATTTGCATTTTGTATATTTCTGCCAGAAAATCTGTGAATTGTGACAATACACTCAAATTTGTGAAATATCCAATACTGATTTTCCCTGCCCGCTTTCTGCCAGACATCTTGCAATCTCTGTATCAGTTGTAAAACTTGCACTGGTTGGTAGCACAATATATTATTTAGGTATTTGACCACCGCTATAGCTATTGACTATACACAATAGAAAAAAATAGAGTTGGGATTGTGAAGATAATAGAAATTTGTACAATGGGAAAAAACCCCTACAAGTCCATTGTATTAAAATAGATTGTGATAATAGAGCTAATTAGTTATGATGTAAGATGTGCAGAAGAAAAATATAATGCTGCCGTACAGTTCAGAAAGCTATGTACCAAATACAGTATGCAAAGAATTGTAATATAGTCTTGACAACTAACATTCTCCATGACCTGTGAAATAACTTTTTAAAGCTGTTGTACCCAATAAATTCCGGCAAAAATTATTGTAATCTTCTTTCATAAGACTGTAGATATCTGACATTTGTTGACGCTTTCTTTGTTGATTGTCGATTTATTTGTTTTTGTTTCATGCACTGTGATTGCCTAATTGTAATTTTTGTTGGATTGGGACAGGTTAGCAAATGAATTCGCCACCAGCCAACGGTAAATCTCTGAAATTCAGGAGAATTTCAGAAATGGACAATTTTGCCAAACCAAATGCTAAGATTTATCTTGTTATATGTGAACGTACAGTACCAGAATAATTAGTGTACTGGGTATTGGGTATGATAATTTTATGCACTGGTTGACTTGGTTCAGTTATCCCTAAAGCGTCAGGTTGTTTTAAAGCTCCACTATAAAATTTGCATCTGTTTTCCCACGGCTTTGTCATATAGAACAAAAAAATCAGTTTAAATCACTACTTTAGCATGGCAGCAGTGGAACATGAGTAGGAGAACCACATGCTGTGGTGTCCAGATTTTGGCTATGATTGGTCCTCCCTCCTCACTGCACAATGATTTTCATCCAGAACTGTGAGACGAATAGAGGAGCCACAGGAAAATGTCTGTGCAGAGCTGCCTCCGGGGCTGAAAGAAGGAGGATGTAAGTAAAATTTTACAGTAGGTGGTAGTGCAGCTTTATTTAAATACAAGGATGCCAACCAAATGCAAACCTTGTTCTGGGAAAATGACAGAATATACAACTCACACTTTCAAGATCTTTTCATATGGAATGGATACATTGACAAAGTACTCCGCATCGTATAACAGAACACAAACTCCAATCATTTATAAACTATATTAATACCAGTAATCTAAGTTTCCAGTTCACTATGCACATTAGCCAGTTGCAAGTAGAGTTTTTGGATGCAAGTAGCGTTCCTGTTTTTTATATAGGGACATCTCAGGAAGCTACGCTCTCATTTTATTGATCCATCTTATCACTCACTTCAGAACAAATACATATATATATATATATATATATATATATATATATATATATTATGTAAATCACAACTTCACTGGGCTGGAACCCCTATAATTCTATTCAGCAACAGTAGGTGTCACTTTTGATTGAAAGGAAAAGTGCAGGCACCACACACAAAAAATCCACCAATTACGACTATTCATGATGTTAATGTATTCATGTATTTCTGTCTTTAAGGCATTTTCCTGCATTTATGTTTCGGTTGGGTATGATTTTCTGTTGAGTTCTTTAAGCATATTAACAAATTTATTTACAATAGATGTACTGCCATGATCCCACATCCACAATCAAAATAGATGGATGTACTCCAGAAAGCTTTGTTATTCAGATGTGTGTTGCTTGAAACATGTCACTTATCATCTCTGTTTTTCTAATTCATTGAAGAGGTGCTGGATGTTGCTGTTTGGTCATTCTCTTACTGTATATCCGTTGGTTATTTGTGAGTCAGTGAGGGTATAGAGTGTCTCTGTAGACCAATGATGTTTTACTTGCCTTTACCTTCCTAATTTGACCTTGTAGTTTATTATAATATATTGGATGTATGAATTTTGTTTCATATAGAGGAACACACTCATCTTGCATCAGTTTGAGAGAAGCCTCAAATCCCTACTCGGTGCTCTTAGGTAACCCAACCTTTTCCACTATCTCTCAGTTTATGACTTGCTGCTTTACTCCATGTGCTCCTTTTCTTTATGTCACCACCCTTGTCACATGCAGTCTTGTCCTCACTAACATAATCACATGAGTGAACTTTTCAAAACTGTTGAGTTGAATATTCAAATCATTCCACATTTAGCTACAGAATCTTGTATATTTTTTCCATTATTCTCCCTTGAACCGCTCCATAATGAAGAATGAGTTGATACTGTTGTCACCCCAGCTCTATTTAATGATGATAAAATCCACAAGAAGAGGAATGCAGAATTACTGTGTGGAATTGTGGCACAAACTCAGAACAGGAAAATGATATCACTGTGAAATTGATTTGCATGAAATGCCACCACAACCACTCATCACCAGCATTCACACAAGATAGCACATTAATCTTTCTCATTCATGTGAAAACTAGTGACATTGAAGACTGTGACAGTTGAAGACTGAGGTGCCACAAAAATTGCAGCACCATACAATAATGGGCAAGGTTTCATACAAGTGTCATAAAGAGCATGCAGAAAGATAATACAAGGACACACAATTGGATTAAACTGATTAAACAGCTCATCACAGCTTTGGCTATCACAAGCCTGGCCTTTTCTGACTAATTAGTCAGTTTCTTTAGGTCCATTTTCAACTCAGGTGTTACATCTAAGTTGATTTTGATGCGCTCTAGCAATCCATAGTATTATATAAGATAGCTGGCTAGTATTGCAATGAAAAACCCAACTATCACACTTTTGTAAACTGTACTGGTAGTGCACTTCAGGGGTACTTCTCAAGTAATACTTTGCTCTGTATTATACAGGTACTTTAAAGAGTGATTATGGAGGTAAAAAAGATTGATGTCATTTTAGGCATAATTAGCTATAAATATATGTGGCTGGTATGTACTAGCAAGGCTGTTGCATTATTGTCATGTAGGAGGTTACTGGAATATGCCTTAGCTGGGATAACAAGCTCAACCTGAGTTGCTTTCCAATATGAAGACTTGTACACCAATATCCTACCTTTCTTCAATGTGATGTCAACTTGTAAACATCCCTGTCATATAAGTTAGTGAATGGAGGTTGCTCTTTTAACACATTTAAGCTTTTTAAACTATTCGTAGTCCACTGTCAAGTTTTATGACATTACCTGATGGATGCTCTGTGGTCAGCATTGACAGTCTTCATTGCTAGTGTGGTCTCTTAACTGAGTCGTCAAGAGTTACCAACAGTTCATATTTTCAGGATTTCTTTAATCATGCACATGTGTGTTTGTCTATTTTTCAGGGTCAGGAATTATCCCACCTGTTTCTACAGACAAAAATTCTGAAAACATGACCTGTTAGTAGTTGAGGACTAGGTTTAAGCACCTCTGCTTTAAGGTATTGTTGGAAACATACACAGAGAGAGGGATAGGTAAATGAGCTTAAAATTACAGTCTAACATTTACTTCACATACCATTTAGGACTATTAATGAAACTAATTCCCTTGTTATAACTCTGTGCCCAACAAATTGCTTAATAAATGAAAATGAAGCATTTTTAATTTTAGGCACAGAGAGTCCAAATAAATAGCATAAAATAGAGTCCACTACATACTTTGCTGTTGAATTGAGAATAAGTTTTAAGTGGGCTAATAAAAGAGAAGAATTTCCTAATTAAATTTAAATTGCCTTTTTTTTAATTAGGAGCAATTTGAACTATCACTGGTAAAGTGAATGAGTTTCCAAAAAGAGTATTTGCTTTGTGTTTTATATGTAAGTAACAAATCTCAGAGATATGTTATGTACCAGTAAGGGATGATTCAGATAAGTGCTATCAAGGAATTTTCTCACACCACATACTGGATGGAATGCAACATTATATGATCTCTGAAACAAATGCATTCAGAGGGTCTTTGATCTTTGCATCTGCTACAAAAAACGAATGCAGCGCTCAAATCTAACTATCTCCTAGTGTTGCTAGTAGAGCATAAATAGCAGATCACGAGTGGTCAAATGTATAAAATAGTATTTAATATCACAATAAAATCATACATATATTACCTATTGATGCTTAAATGATGATAATAGGAGGAAAGATATACAGAATCTACGTCACAGTGCACTGTGACATAGAATAATAAAACAATTCATTGGCTGTAAAAAACCATATGTAATAGTGCTCATGAGTCTAAATTGTTGGAACCACACCGCTACTATTAGCAATATGTATAACAGCTGTATACCTTGTAGCCGATATTGTGGTCAAAAAATATATGAATTGAGCATTGCTCTGCAACTTCCTCCCAGAAAAAAATGCTGATTATTGCCGTAGTTATTAGTCCACATATAATAATAAACTTCTTCTAAAGGATAATAATATCTATATAGCCATATGTATAGCTCCGTACGGAGTAAAGATAATCTGAAGCCTCAGCTTCCAGTTGGTTTTATAGTATTAGTTCACCATGAAAAGTGTATTCCACTTCATACCCCATTGATGGAGAAAGACACATAAATGAGTAAGATATATTATAGTACTCACTGTCTCTGATTGAAATTAGATGCGTCGTTCTGCACACCCGTTAATTTATACCATTAGAGAATCATCACCTTAAGATCACTGTGTGTCCGATGGTTATAGATTGGAGTCCCACTCCTTCATGATGCAGACTGGAATCGTGGGTGAATAATAGTGTAGCCTTTTAGGCTTTAGCGGAATACTCTCACGAATAACTTCACGCACTGCATCAGATGATGGTCCTTGTGTAATCCGCGGTTCACAGCTGCGTGTTTAGCCGCCTGACCCACCACTAACTGTGGTGGAAAAAAGCTCCAAGCGGAGAGAGGGGTATGAAGAGACCGTAGGATTCCAACAGAGTCACTTATTTACTTCCAGATTGATCCGGTGATGTCAACTCCTGCGTATGATGAGTGGAATATAGCCGGCACTTGAAGCATGTAGAAAATGAATAAAAATAGCACAATACGGTACCAAATATAATAAGAGACCAACTAAATAGTTGACTCTATGCCCCTAACGCGTTTCATTACGGAACGTAACTTCATCAGAGGGAATGAACATAGTCATTGAAGGCTAATAGAAGCCTTTATATACACTGCAGTTTCAATCAATTAGCTAATTAAACTTTATATGACACACATTTGTGACCACTCGTGATCAAATCAAGCAGCACACATATAATTGTGTGTGTCTGCTTCAAACAGAGGCAAAGTCCACCAAGGAAAACATAAATCCAGACAATTATACACTGTTACAATGAAGCGTACCCATATAAAACAACCATAGATCAGCATAACTGTATTGTTATTCTAACTAGTCAATGTGTATCACCGAAAAATAAATAAGGGGAACGAAAATAAAAATAAAAATAAAAATAATATAAATAAATAAAATTAAATAAATATATATAAAATATAATTGCAAATAAAAATAAAAATAAATATGAAATTAAATAAGAAAATAAAAATAAAAATAAAAATAAATATAAACAAATATATATAAAAAAAGAAAAATAATATTAAAAATTGAAAGGAAAATAAATATAAAAAATATATGTATAAATGAATAAACTAAATAATATTATTAATGATAACAATCATGAAATGATAATAAAGGTAATTATATAATAATGAAGAAATATAGAGCTATGAGAAACATTAACCCACTCCTTATACATGACCATACCGTTAAATACCTATAACGATAATACATAATTGTAATGGTATTAATAATGATAATAATATTAACATTAATAATCAAAACCAGGATATAATATTCAGTATTCAACAATACAGTAAACAGGAGAGAAATTTTTATACAGAGATAAATTTCTACTAGATCATAAAAAGCAATTTAACTCCATAGATTCATTAAGACCATCCGGGTATATGGAGTTTAATTTATGCATCCAAACAACTTCTTATTTACACAGTTTGTTATATCTATCTCCCCCCTCTCAGTTGTTTTAACATGTTCCAAACCCAATACCGTGAGACAGGAGGGATCACTATCATGAGCTATTGCAAAATGCCTCGATACTCCATGATTAGGAAATTTGTTCAGAATATTACGTCTATGTTCAACTATTCTTCTTTTGAGAGGTCTCATAGTCCTTCCAACATATTGAAGGTTACAGCTACATTGCAGAAGATATATAACAAATTCAGTATTGCAGTTCACAAATCCCATAGTTTTAAAACTATTTTTTGTAATGGGAGAGAGAACTTCCTTAACGCCATGTTGTATGTATCTGCATGTAATGCAGTTCGTTTTAGCACATCTATATGAACCATTCAATGTTTGTGGTAACCATGTTTGAATTGAATCAGTATTGCTTTTAGCTTTATAAGCTTTTTTAGGGAAACTTGGGGCCAATATGCTTTTAAGATTGCGATTCTTTTTAAATACCACTTTTGGTTTCTCTGGGAGAATTGATCCCAAACTGGGATCTTGTAATAAAATGGGATAGTGAGTTGAAATAATCTTTTTGATTTTATAGGATAGATTATTATATTTAGAGATAAAAGCTATCTCCATAGATTCTGATTTCTTAGAGGGTTTTATTGCATTATATTCAAATAAGGAAGTTCTATTTGTTTGTCTGACTTCTTCTAGAGCAGTATATAAATTTTGAAGCGGATATCCTCTATTTTTAAAAGAAATCAGCATAACTTGAGATTGTTGTTCAAAATCCTCAATAGAAGAACAATTGCGTCTTAACCGCAGGAATTGACTCTTGGGAATATTTCTCTTCCATGGCTTATAATGTGCACTATCAAAATGTAAAAAATTATTCGTATCTACTTGTTTCTTATAGTTGCGTGAAGCAATCTTAGTTCCTTCTATAAACAGTGTAAGATCCAAAAAAATCAATGGACACCCTACTCAGAGTATGAGTGAATTTTAGATTAAAAGTGTTTAAATTCAGTTGTGAAACAAAGTCAATGGCTGATTGATCTGTCCCCTGCCAGATGATAAACAGATCGTCAATATAACGGCCATAGAAGACCAGGCTCGCCCGAAGATCGCCGCCCCAGATGCGCTCCTTCTCGAACGCACCCATGTATAGGTTGGCGTAACTCGGGGCGAACCTGGTCCCCATGGCCGTCCCCATCAGCTGAAGGTAATAGACCCCTTCATACAGAAAATAATTGTGAGTTAAAATATAAGTGATTGCATTAACGATGAAACCCTGATGACCATCTGTCAAGGTCCCATCATCACTCAATATATTCCGAATAATTTCAATACCTAAATTGTGTGGTATATTGGTGTATAATGCCTGGACATCCAGCGTGAGGAAGCAATAGTCCTCCTGCCATATGATGTATTTGATTGAGTGAAGAAGGTGAGAGGAATCCCGTATAAACTAATGCAAAGAACGTACCAATGGTTGTAAAAAATAATCTATGTAAGAGGATAGATTGGAAGTAAGACACCCAATACCCGAGATAATGGGTCTCCCGGGTGGTGACACCAGTGACTTGTGAATCTTTGGAAGATAGTAATAGATAGGGATAATAGGAAAAGGAATAAAGAGAAACCTCCATATATCTTTCGTAATGAAGTCATGTTCAAGAGCATCATCCAATATAGATTTTAGTAAGTTCTGATAATCAAGAGAAGGATTTTTTGCTAATATTGTATAAAACTCCCTATCCAAAAGTTGTCGATGTGCTTCTTTTCTGTAGTCTGCAATATTTTGGATGACCACCCTGTCCCCCTTGTCTGCTGACTTAATAATGATGGAGGAATCCTCCATCAGATCTTTGAGGGCTTTCTTTTCTCCCCTTAATAAATTGGAATTTCTTTTATTAGGGTAGGAACATAGTTGCTTAAAGCTGTTGTATGTCAGTTTATAAAAGCAGTCAATGTTAGGTCCTCTCACTTGTATGGGGTAGAATTCAGACTTATTCTTGAATCTTCCTAAACCAGTTTTTTTCGTTGAGTAATTCACTGAATTATTAATATCAAAAATTTGATTACTTGTGTCATCAGACACCTGATTCTCCTCCCATAAGTTTTCTAAAATAGACAGTGCTCTATCATCTTCTTGATCTAATAGAATGGTAGTATGGAAATCTCTATTTTTCTTTTGTTCTTTGTATGCAAAATACTTTTTGCGACACAGTGTTCTTGTAAATCTATTTAGTTCTACAAAAAGTTCAAAAATATTTGGGGAATTTGGAGGTGCAAAATTTAAACCCTTATTTAATAAGGAGATTTCAGCAGAAGTGAATTGTCTGTCTGAAAGATTTAATATCCCTTTTGTAATCACTGAGGTCTCTTTTTCCTCAGAGCCCCCCAATCTTCTTCCTCCTCTCTTGCCTCTGTAACGTCTCTGAATCTCTTGGGAGTTGTGGTTGACAGTGGCTGAAAGGGGTTTTGATGTCAAAATCTTTTCTCCCATGGGGAGTTCTTGTCTAAAAAACTTAATTTTTGAGGAAATGTATCTTTTGGATGAGCTCCTGTATATGAGTCAAATCTATTATTAGTACCCGATTCTCTCTGGGTATTTATATTTCCGGATCTAGCCGGTGATCTTGGGGGGGTCTGCTCTATATTGTCTATAGGGGTGTTTATTTGTAAATTGATCCGATTTACCCAATGATCTATCTCTCCTTCGATTTGTATTATCTTTATAGGATCTATAGGATCTTGTTCTATCAAGCGGATAGTCATCAAGATCTCTCTGGAACTTACGAAGTTTAGTATCAGTAAGATGTTTCTCATATTCTTCTACCCGGGATCTAATGATCCTATCTCTTTCTAGAAATAATTCTGAATCTTTTAGGGGTTCTAGATCTTGTTTTAATTTCTCTATTTCCGTTTCAATATTCTTAACTTTATTCTCCCGATATTAAATAAGTAGTTTCATTAGGGAGATGGAGCATGTGTCTAGAGTAGAATTCCATTGTTGAATTAATTGAGGATCATCCTCAAAAGTAAGAGTCTTAAAGAGGCGTAAGCCTCTAGGAATCATATTTTTATCCACATATTTTTGTAAATTCACTCCATCCCACCAATGTCTACTTTCGGCTTTTAATAAATTTTCTAATTTATGTAATTGATCTTTGCATCTGCATCCATCTGCTGTTTATACATAAAACATGATTCTGATGTTGGAAAATACTGGACAACAGTGTTTTGATTTTACCTGTGGCAGGGGTGTACCTAGAAATGTGTGGGCCCCATAGCAAAATTTTAAAGGGCCCAGAAAGTTTTAGGGACTGACACTTTCGCCTCACTTGCCGTGCCTGGCCAGCCGTTCTCCTCTGCACATCCTGCTCAGAGAGGAAGAGAACATTAGGGCATTATAGAGCTTCAAATGCCTTGTGGTGTTGGCTCTCTGCTGACTGCAGATATCACAGTATACTTCTGTAACAGATAATGGATTACTATTACTAATCTTGATTAGCTCCGGCTTACCTGAGGTGCGGAGTCTAACAATCTCCCCGGTGTTCACCAAGAACCGCCGCAAGGTGGGGTGGGCTTCGCTGCCAGGAGTCGCAGGTCGCGGTCCTCAGGTTCGCCCCAAGATGTAGTGCAGCGGAGTGGAGCAGAAGATGCAGAGTCAATCAAGCCGGGTCGGTACACAGGAATGGAGGCAGGCAGAATCAGGAGGCAACTCTGAGTCAATCAAGCCGGGGTCGGTACACGGGTCACAAGAGTAGAGGGATAGTCAGCAAGCCGGGTCAGTACACAGGGGTTGGAGAGCCAGGATAGTTTAACAAGCAGAGATCAGAGCACAGGAAGACACAGGAGACTGGAAGACTCAGCAATCCACGAAGCACAGGAGCCAGGAACAGGTAAGTGGTAACTTGTTGCTCTGACAAGGCTGCAGTGTCCAGGTGAGCTTAATATAGTCTGTGGATAGTAAAAGCCGCCTCCCAGCCACGATCATTTGACCACCCAAACCAGGAAGTGCTGCTGTACACAGAGACAGGAAAATCAGCAGCATGAAAGCAAGTAAGTTTGTGACAACTTCTCTAAGATGTCAGAAGGAAACAGGGACTAAAACATCATGGATGGCAACTACATTAGGCATGGCTGGTGAGGGCCCCTGGTGAGCATCGTCAGCTGCTGGGCCCCTTAGCATCTGCTAACTTGGTAGCTACATCCATGACTGCAGAATGTAACATAATTTAATTATCCAATAATTCCCCTTTTAACAAATCCCAAAGTTTGTACCAGGTGTTTTATTTTTGTCCACCAGATGCATTATTATTGTATTTCCTATCTTTGCTTGAACTACTAATTTACTACAATCCTTATTGAAATGTTAAACATGAGTAGTATGCTTTAAGGCAAAACATTCCATGTTCAATGTGCATATGTTTCAAGTGGACTTACATTAAGGCTTGCTGTGCTAATGTACTTGTTTTCTTAAATCTTCTATTACTCCTACAAGAAGCTTTGTTCATATCAAGGCAACTATCTACAAATAAAAATCGCAAACAAATATAGGCAATTAATCTTGGCAACTGCCCAAACACGTGTCATCGGAATACTTTGTTTGAAAAGAAAGCTCTCACAGCCTGGTTCCAGTACACTTACAGTTTGCCCATACTAGGTCAATTTGTCTTGCTTTGACTTAAAATAGGATTGCAAAGCCATCAGGGAAGTCATTTTATTTCTCTTCTTTGAACAATGTTTCTTTGTGGAACTATGCTTGCAGCAAGAAATCAATGCAAAGATGAGGAGGAATTCACCTATGTATCTTTCATGCAGAAAGGGTTAAACTGCTTCATAGGGTAGTGTTTTTTTCCATTCAAAATTAATACATAAAGCAACTGCATAATTTGTTGCTTAGTGTTCTGTAAACAAGATAATTATGTGAACGTTTTGAGAAACACAGGGAACCTTTATTGACGTTCCACCCCTTTATGCCATCTGAGGAGGTAAGTGTTACCACCAGCCTAAGAGCACTAGCCTCTTATACTATTCATTGACAGTATTTCTTGTGGAACCCATCCAATTCTCCTCAATCAATGATCACTGAAGAAAGCACTGAATGATCCTCACACCAATCCAATTCATCTCTGCTTCCTCCTGCAAACAATGATTCAAGAGTGCTGTAATTGGTGGAAGGATGAAGAAAGTGGAAAAAAGAAACGGGAGCAACCTCATCTATGATTGTTCCACCTAAGATGATATTCTCAACTAGCTTTTTGGTAGGAACGGCACTAGAAGTGCAGCCATCTATTAGATGTGACGTTTGTCATTGTTGTCTTTATATTATTAGTTTCTGTTTGGAATTTGCCACCAGAGGTGCTGCTGTTTTACCTTTAAACATTCCACCTCGCTTGCAGGAGTTAACCTCCTTCCCTGATTAGTGCCTTCACCTGTTCCACTGCTTTATATACCTGCCTCAGTCATTGCTCCTTGCAGTTCATCGTTTGTCCTTGCTGCTGTTTGTAGATTCTGTGAATATGCTGTTCCAGTTTCATACTTGGTTCTGAATTCTGCCTGTGACCTGACCATCCCTGATTGCTGCCTGGATTGACCTATTACTTGTAACCCGACCACGTATATATCGCTGCCTGGACCGACCCTTTGCCTGGTATTTGACTCTGCCTTTTCATCTGTGATTCCACTTCCCAGCCTCAAGTTAATGGTATCCGCTGTCGGTTCCATTGGACTTACCTGTGCTTGCTGTGTTCCACCATACAGATTTTCAGCTTCATCTGACCTCTTCACCATCCCTTGTACTGTGTTGCTCTCCAGTGCCAACTCCACACAGGCCACAACTGGCATTACACCCAACCTTGAATCTGTGTTGCTATAGACTGTACTCTTCTTAATCATTCCCTGCATACGTGACTCAAACCTGGTTGCCCTGCTACCTTGTATTGTGGTTAACCCTTCATATCCTGGAACTGTTGTTGCAGGTTGGGTACGCTTTAACGGTGCCGAAAATTTCACAGAGGAGACCTACAACTAAAATCCGTATTTATGAAAAACGATTTCAATATAAACAGACTTACCTCAAAAGCAACGCTGCAGGTCTCTGATCGCACCAGCATGCTGACTGCAAGTTATTCCGAATGGACAGCTCTCCGGCACTACACTTTGACGTCATTTCGACCTCTATGAATGTTAATTTAAAGCTACAATGTTGGGTTAAGTGTTAACCTGCAGGGTCCCAACATTGCCACTTGGCTCTGCCTTTTCATCTGTGATTCCACTTCCCAGCCTCAGATTCCTGGTGTCCACTCTCTGCTCCATTATCCAATGTCGGGTTAAGTGCTTAAACACTTAACCAGTGGGGTCCCGACATTGCCGCTTTAAATTAACATTCATAGAGGTCGCGATGACATTAAAGTGTAGAGGCAGAACAGTGGCCTAGTGGTTAGCACTTCTGCCTCACAGCACTGGGGTCATGAGTTCGATTCCCGACCATGGCCTTATCTGTGTGGAGTTTGTATGTTCTCCTTGTGTTTGCGTGGGTTTCCTCCAGGTGCTCCAGTTTCCTCCCACACTCCAAAAACATACTGGTAGGTTAATTGGCTGTTATCAAAATTGTCCCTAGTCTCTCTCTGAGTGTGTGTGTGAGTATGTGTATGTTAGGGAATTTAGATTGTAAGCTCCAATGGGGCAGGGACTGATGTGAATTCTCTGTTCTCTGTACAGCGCTGCGGAATTAGTGGCGCTATATAAATAGCTGATGATGATGTAGAGCTAGAGAGCTGTCCATTCGGAATATCTTGCGGTCAGCATGCTGGTGCGATCAGAGACCTGCAGCGTCGCTTTTGAGGTAAGTCTCTTTATGTTGGAAGTGTTTTTTCATAAATTTGAATTTTAGTTGTAGGTCTCCTCGGTGCTGGAATTGTGGTAATTTAGAAAATGATTACCACCGGTTGTTGCATATGTTTGAAACACATCATTGCTTGTACTGCGTTTTTCTTTACAGGTTCTCTGCACCAATTGGCTTTCAGTTTGAATCTGCATTAATAAACATATTTCATTTTAATCAGATATTTCTGCCTCATCCTGAGTACATGCTAGGAATCATAACAGTTTTGTTATGTTATTATGTTTTTGTGATATATTATTTCTATTAAAACTAATCAACAAATACTTTCCACATACTGGAAAAGTTATCAAAAATTACTACATAAGCTAACGAGCATTTCATTTACTTAGCTAAATAAAATGTTGTTTGGGCCTTCTTTGTACAGGGACAGCAGGATCAGTGGAGATCATCTGGATGGGTCTTAGAAATCATGAAGAAGAATTGGTAACCCAATTTATAGTTATTTGATAAATATGATACATTGCCCAATGTTGGTATTAGATAAGGGCTTGGAAATTATGGTGTTTAAAATATAGATTTTTTTTTTGTTGATCAAAGATCTAAAAGAGCCCATACCTGATTGTGAAGTTAGAAGCTAATTGCTATCACTGAGCACACAGTTACTCTCATTTTATAAATTTTGAACTAAATCAAGTTAGATACTGGTGTGACAAGAATGTGAGGTTGTATATGTGGTTTTACATCTGCAGTGAATTTTTTGATAAGTAGTAATTCCATGTGCTATTATTAAATAAAATGTGGACATCTATCGATCAATACACAGAGCAAAGCCCTATATCTGATCTTAGGGTCCCACTTTGATGTCCAGTATTTAAAGTAAAATCCTATATCATGACTATTATGCAATTTAGAGAGAGCTCATCAGAAAAGCATACAATGCAATGCCTCATAAGAGTATACAAAGCAGTATACAAATTGTCTGACCAATTGATTTAATTAGCTGAGTGAAGAATCATTTAATATTTGCCTTTACAAGAAAACATATAAAAAAGACATACTACATAGATCTGTATGTTCTTTTCTGCAGTCAATTTCTATGTTTCTATATCTGAATGGCAAATCAGCATTGTGGTTAGCAATGTTGTCTCACATCGCTGGGCCATGGGTTTGATTCAGACCAGGGGATTATCTGTGTGGAGTTTGCATGATCTCCCTGTGTTTGCGCGGGTATCCACCGAGTGCAACGGTTTCCTCCCACAGTCCAAAAACATACTGTTATGTTCATTCGTTCTGACAAAAATGGACACATAAGTGTGTGTGTTAGGGAATTTAGACTGTAGGCAACAATGGAACTCAGACAGATGTGAATGAGTCGATATTCTCTGGAAAGCACTGCATAATATATTGGTGCTATACAAATAAAAACAATCAGACACAGTCACATTGTTGTGCCTCTATTGCTGTGTAAGGCTGTGAACACACGCAATGTAAGTGCTCTATTAAACCACACTGAGAAATGGACCATAATGATTGGATGACTGAAACAGAATTCTGCATTATGAATATTCTCTGTGGCAGTATTATCAATTATAGATAAGCTGTGAAATTATAATGAAGTTTAGCACAAATCATTGCCGTGGCACTAATCATTAATGTGTGATTATGCCATAATGAGTAGTTACAGGAAAATGCATTACATAGTAATAGAGAAGGAAGAAATACTTGAGTTAACAAAGTACTGACTGTGCAGGGCAGTCCCCTAAAATTGAGACCAAGGGTACAGGAAAAGCACTGTAGGGATAGGCCTTGTCTTGTACACCTGACTGAAGCAGGTATTTCCTAGGCATGGGATGAAGCTTGGTTCTCTACAAATGTCCAGGACAAAGCTATGCAAAATCTGACTCTTGTACTTCTGTAACGCCTGTGGAGAAGAACAGATGCACACAATGTTCTTACCTTCATCACTACTGGTCCACCTACCATTTGTACTAACTCCTCAGCATGTCTCCACACACTGCTTCAGTCTATGGGAGAAACCACAACAAATTAATGAAGGGCATGTATACACAGTGGAAGAAAGGTGGTGTACAAGGTGGCGGCCAGAAATAGAGACCCTGCACTTTGCTCCTATCACTGACACCTTGATTTGATCTGGGCCTGGGCATGGAACAATGGATATTCGGGACAGGGCTGCATCCCACCCGAATATCCAACTCACCGATGTACTCGTGATTGTCTCCACCAAGAGAGATTGACGGAATTTAAATATAATACACACCAGGTAATTGTCGCCTTCTCTTAATGGTCATCTGCACTTCCGTGATCGACGTATAGAAAAAAGGGTGACATAAGACAGCCCACCACAATGCTGTCTACTGGGCTAATATATACTTTCCACACTAATATTAACTGCAATAACACAACAAAACAGCGCCCTGTTCCTAACAGCCAAACTGTGTGACCAGATGCTGTGCAACTATAAACTACTGATACTAGGTGTTGTGTACTGCCCTAACTCAAACCCCACAGTTCACAAACACTGATCATAAAATGAAGACAGGGAATAATGGACATCAGAAGCCTACCTTTATTGGGGGCCTAACTTCTGGATTCTGGAAGGGAAAAATACCACACAAGAATACAGTGCAATACAATAAACTGACCACCACACAACACATGAATACATCACAATGGGGACAGACCGGGTGTGTTCTCACAATGGCGGGGTATTTCCTAACTGTAACCAAAGGCTAATCCTGTACTTCAACGGGTACCTATTGGCTAATCCTGCAATTACTTATGGCCACAGGCTAAGCCTGGGTTTAAATGGGGCCACAGGCTAAGCCTGAAATTAAATGCTGGAATAGTCTAAGCCTGAAATGGAACAAATGCACCCACAGAAGGAAATACAATTTACCTAAATGCACCTAATACCCAGAGCCTTGTGCCCACTGCTGCTGCTTGGACCTAGTGCTCGAAAGATGCCCAGAGTACAAGCGTGGGCCTGGAAGAGAGTTCCCAAACGGCCTTACCTTACTCTAGCAGCTTTCGTTGGCAGCAGGGAGGAACCTTGGCTCCTGAATGATCTATACAAAGAAACTATTATAGGTTTCATTCAAGAAATTTTCGAGTAAGTGTTTGACCACAAAGGGAAGACGTGTGAATATTATAGCTCTTGACCTGCACAAATACATAAGGTCAATTGAAAATAACTTCTAGTAAGCCTTCATTTCACAAGGATCTTTGAAGAGCTTTGATCATTATTTATTATATTCAAGTTGTTTCCTATACTTTATATAGGTTACACAATGTTTGTTTTTGTTTGTCTTTTATGGTGTAATGGATCAATGAATGAAAAATAACGGGATATAATATTGTGTACAACATCAGAAACAACACTGCATAAAATTTTAAGTTTTTTCCTATATCTTGATTTCTTAGGTACAATTAGTGCTGACAAACTTCCTAAACCTCAATTCTTCTAGTGGACCATAACAGCTCTTTTGCACCTCCTGCTGCTTCTTCTGGACAACGTCTTCAGAAGTCTCCTAGCTTGAACCCATAGGTCTCCGGTCATCTGTTGTCTGTCACTTCTTTCTATCTAAAGTCTTCTTTGTTGATCCCGCTGGCTTTTTTTCTTCTCTCCGGAGTCTTCTGCCTTAATTGCGTCGTCTCTGGAGATTCGTCTTGGTAGATCTCCACTGCTGAACTGAAACTGCGCTGCATGGGATGGCTATATGACATTGCAGGGGAGCAGACTGGTGATGCAGCGAGCCCCGATTCTCTTGACGCGGCGCCAAAAATTCAAATGCCCAGAGACTCACCCTTCTGTCCACTGATTGGCTGGCAGTGAAATGTTTCCGATTCGCTGTCCAGTGCCGGGACCTAGAAGAAAGAAGAAGAACATACTGGTGCCTGATCTCTGGATAAGGCGAGCTCAGGGAGGACAGAAACCTTCCGTGGAGCAGACGGGATAGAGATCAGGCAAAAAGAGATCAGGAAATGTGTTTTCTTTTCCAAACCCACTTCACGGGTTCCAGAGTGCACCACCTCACACATTTCCTAATTGTGACCAGCACGGCATCTTAGGGGGAATCTGGAAACCCTACCGCAGCTCATGGAACTGTCCCAGTGTCTGTGAATCCTTTCTCATCAAGGCTTTTGCTGTTTCCATGAGATCAAAGTATATAAACACTTTTAATGTTTGAAATATTAGTGATTTTATGTCACTAAATGCTTGCACCTCACCTACCATAGGTGAGTGTATATGTTTATATTAGTTCACATACTTACATACATAATATTACTTGTTTTGGAGGATTTCCATTTGTGATAGCTTTCTTTCTTTCTTGCCTTTCAAACAGGTTGACATGATGAGATTAACAGAGAGACAGTGAGAGAGAGAAAATGGGACAACTAGTAGAGACTAAGGGCTAGATTTACTAAGCTGCGGGTTTGAAAAAGTGGGGATGTTGCCTATAGCAATCATTTAGATTCTAGCTGTCATTTTGTAGAAGGTACTAAATAAATGAAAGCTAGAATCTGATTGGTTGCTATAGGCAACATCCCCACTTTTTCAAACCCGCAGCTTAGTAAATCTAGCCCTAAGTCCTGCTTGGCTGGGAAGGGCAGGGCTTGACAATCTTTCAAACAGCTGGACCCAGGGAAAGGCCATTCCTCAAACAGTTTGGCCATGGGTATTGTTTTCCAAACAGCTTGATCTTTGGAAAGAAGAACTAAAAGCAGGATGACTCATGAATATGAAGGCCTGATCAAACAGCTTGGTCGAGGAAAGGAAAAAAGGAGCTTTTCAAACAGCTTGTACCATGGCAATGGAGATTATCCAAACAGCTTAGCCTGGGTCTGAAGCCTTTCAAAGAGCATGGGCTGGGGGAGCCAAAACACAACTTTTTGAGTATACCTTTAGAACAGTTTTTAACATTGTACATACCCTAGTGCAACTTTTACTAAATACATTGCCTTGTCGGTCTTCCTCATGTGCTTTCAAGCAAGTTTTCTATGCTGAGCATTGAGCCTGCACCCGAGTGTAAAGTGGCTTCCTATTTGTTGTTGATTACAACAAAACACGACCATATGGTTACATTTATATGGTCAAAGAGCAAGATAAGTCTGTGTCATATATAAGAGTAACAGAAAATAAACAAGACTTTGCTGAGCAACACAGAAGGAAGCTAATAGGGCATAGCATTGTTAATGTTTTAAAAGGGTGTATACAAGTTGACATATTGAAGTTTGACAACATTTTTAACAAAAATCACTAGAAAGTGCTAAAATCACAATGATATAGTGAATTAGAAGTGGCTGTGCTGTTTAATTTAGAACTCAGATATGTTTTATTTCAAGACATATGTGTAAAATGACAGACCTGAAATTTGAGCTTTTGTATACCATTCAAAATAACATAAAAATATAATTAACATCAAAAATACCACTATTATAATAATAGTATAAAATCATAAACTGTATCTAAAATGCCATTATCATATTTATAGATTTAATCTATTATAATCTGCCTTTCTTCTGCTTTTATACACAACTGCACATATTAGATAGAGTAAAACAGGTCATTTGTACTGTATCATTGCTCACTTTTCAGTCCTCTACAATGTACTTTTACTGACATCATCTGAAGACATATAGGACATTTTTTCATTTTGCCCAAAATGACTTGTATTTAGACCTGCATTATTCTGGGGCACCTTGCCCAGTATGATGAAGAGCATGTGTGTGCCATCATCATCAGGGCCATTGTATATAGAAAAGAAATTGCCAATAATGGATGTAGGAGTTGCTATGGTGATGTTTGGTTTAGTAGTCTACTCTAATCCGCCCAAAAAAAACAGCGTTACAAACTACAGTAAAGATACATATGTTATTGTACATTTTCCGCTTTCAGCTGTTATATTGAAAAAGGAAGTGTCCTATTCATTAAAGAGTAATTTTCCTCGTAAACTTGTCATACTTTGGCATCCTAGCTTATACAGTAGTCATTGTTAGGGAGTTTTCTGGCAGGAGTTTGTCAAGATAACAAATGGCTCTCGCTACTGAAAGCACATTCTTATTCCGAGGTGGATTTCCACTGCCGACAGCTAATACATTGCATAAATGATGCAATTTTTGTGTGTCAAAAGACTTCGAAAAGAGCACATTTTTCCATTTTTGCAAACATTTGTCATCATGATATAAGTGGTAAATGCTCATGTTCAATGGATGTGATTGACAAATTGTTTTAAGAGTGGAGTGAAGAATTGAATATATTTTAGTGGCACTCTCATGAGATTAGTTTGTACTTGATTTATCAGTACTTCTGAGTTACTTATACTATTGGCATACATATTAGCATATACTACAGTTTCCCGTGTTTTTATAATGAATTAGGCAATTTTGGTCAAGTGGGTATAGATAAAAAATGCGCTTAGGAATAAACATTTTGCGACAATTTTGAATGACCAATTAATAAAAAATTCAGAAATCAATTATGTTGTATATTTAACACTATTAAAGTGGTTGTTTACATTTAAACAACCCATTTTTTAATATTACTTGCCCTCCTTGTCTGAAATTGTTACACTGATCATGGGAAATGCTATATAGAGCTGTATTAAAAGAGGACAAAGCTTTAATACTGAGCTGTAATCTGCTAGCTTTTTTAAATCAAGTATAATGCATGCAAATGGCCCTATACCCACTTGCATTTCGGCTCGCATTTTGGTGCGCTGTATTTTTGCTGGGCATCATATTCCATGTTCCATTCACAAATGTGTTTGACTTGCTTATTTTAACGCAAAGAAGCCAGTGGGTATGAGGCCTATGGGTGCCGGTGGAGGGTAAATTTATTAGAAGTGAAGACAGAGTAATACTAATACACCACAAACTTTTTCCTTATATATTCATCAAAAGAATATATATAGATGAGAGATTATGTTTTAAATTGAATGGGCTTTTATGTTTTTATGTATGATAGTTAATGTAAAGAGTGGTCGCTTTTTTCTTTCAATAAGCTTTATTGATAAACGCACATTAATGAAAAGAAATATTAGAATGTGTTTATTGGCGGCGATAGCCAGTATTTAAGTATGGTCTGATTATACTGATAAAAAAATATTGAAGAAATGTGTTGGAGCATGGTTTTAATGGCATATGTGCAGTGAACTGGACCAAGAACCAGCGACGTATACAGTCATGGCCAAAAGTTTTGAGAATGACACAAATATTATTTTTCACAAAGTCTGCTGCTTCTTTTTTCATGCTGACAATTTGCATATACCCCAGAATGTCATGAAGAGTGATCAGATGAATTGCAATTAATTTCAAAGTCCCTCTTTGTCATGACAATGAACTTCATCCCAAAAACAACATTTCCACTGCATTTCAGCCCTGCCACAAAAGGACCAGCTGACATCAAGTCAGTGATTCTCTCGTTGACACAGGTGAGACTGTTGACGAGGTCAAGGCCGGAGATCACTCTGTCATGCTGATTGAGAATAACAGACTGGAAGCTTTAAAAGGAGAGTGGTGCTTGAAATCATTTTTATTCCTCTGTTAACCATGGTTACCTGCATAAGGGCTTCACAGGCAAGGATATTGATGCTAGTAAGAGTGCACCTAAATCAACCATTTATCAGATCATCAAGAACTTCAAGGAGAAAGGTTCAATGGTTGTGAAAAAGGCTTCAGGGCACCCAAGAACGTCCAGCAAGCTCCAGGACCGTCTCCTAAAGTTTAATCAGCTGCAGGATTGGGGCACCACCAGTCAGAACTTTCTCAGGAATGGCAGCAGGCAGGTGTGAGTGGATCTCCACGCACAGTGAGGTGCAGACTTTTGGAGGATGGCCTGGTGTCAAGAATATACATTAAACACTAGTGCTTCTCCTTTAAAAAATGCTGCTAAAATGTAAAAATGAACAACAAAAAAAATATATAGATTTTCAGCGCACAGAACACTAACGTGAAATTTGATAGTGGATCTTGCACATATACAAATAAAACATGCAAAAAGTATGTTTATATTCTTCTGTTGAAGATAGATAGGTATTGAGCATTTTAATATTAGAACTCTTACCCTACTCTTTCCCTGTTTAGCGTGGCATACAATCCTCCACCATGTTTCCCAGCAGGTGTACTTAGGATAAAGCTCTTTCCAGGAGAGATTTCTTAGAGGGGTAGAGGGTAGTTCCAAAACTTTGTCCCTGCTTCTGCCACATCCTCGTCCATCCGAGAGTGCGTGAAATGCACGTGGAACGCAGGCCACAGAGTACTTCCTGTTTTCACGGATATCTCGAAAGCTCAATAAACCTACAGAAAAGGTGGTGCCAACTGACACGTTTCATCCTCAATAGGACTTTCTCAAGGATCTGGTGTCAAGAAGGCCAGCAAAGAAGCTACTTCTCTAGGAAACACATCAAAGACAGACTGATATTCTGCAAAAGTTATAGGGATTGGACTGCTGAGGACTGGTATAAAGTCGTTTTCTCTGATCATTCCCCTTTTAGATTGTTTGGGGCACATGGAAAAATGCTTGTCCGGAGAAGGAAAGATGAGCACTACCATCAGTGTCATGCCAACAGTAAAGCATCCTGAGACCATTCATGTGTGGGGTTGCTTCGCAGCCAAGGGAGTGGGCTTACTCACTATATTGCCCAAGAACACAGCCATGAATAAAGACTGATACCAAAATATCCTCCAAAAATAACTTCTCCCAACCATGCAAGTACAGCTGGTGAAGAATAATGTCTTTTCCAGCATGTTGAACCACGTTGCCATAAGGCAAAAGTGATAACTAAGTGGCTCGGGTATCAAAACATCAAAATTTTGAGTTCATTGCCAGGAAACTCCCCAGACCTCAATCCTATTGAGAACTTGTGGTCAATTCTCAAGAGGCAGGTGGACAAACAAAAATCCACAAATTCTGACAAACTCCAAGCATTTATTAGGTAAGAATTGGCGGCCATCAGTCAGTATGTGGCCCAGAAGTTTATTGACAGCATGCCAGGGTGAATTGCAGAGGTCTTCAAAAAAAAGTTTCAACACTACAAATATTGACTCTTTGCATAAACTTAATGTCATTGTCAATAAAAGCCTTTGACACTTATGAAATGCTTGTAATTATACTTCAGTGTACCATAGCAACATCTGCCAAAAATGTCTAAAAACAATGAAGCAGAAAACTTTCGGAAAACCAATATTTGTGTCATTCTCAAAACTTTTGGCAATGCCTGTACTTCATATTCTGAGCTCTGAAGGCTTGGGGGTAAATGTATCAATCAGCGATTATCTAAAACCAGCCTCTTACGGCATTATTTAAAATGGCCATTTTATTAAATCTTAGCCTTTAATATAATGCAGTTTTAAATACCTATGGCAATATGTCGAAAATCGTCGGTTTTAGATAAACTCTGAGTGATACTTTTACCACTTGGAGTTGTCCTGGTCAGGTGTCTTACTGGGAAAAGCTGGTCTGAAGTCTGTAATACTTACCTGTAGATTATTATTTAATTAGGCTTCTTGGAGTTTATGCATAAGACTCATTTATTTTACACTTTGTATATAACTATTTGGCTGTGTATGTTTGTGTTTAATAAAAAGTAAGCGCCCCCTACAACATTTTGTTTCTTTGAAGATTACTGCCTGCTGAGGACGGGTTTATAAAGTAGAGCTTAGTGGTTCTGACTATTCTATTTTTGGACATGTTTGTTCATATAGTCATATACTTTAGTTAGTGAAAGAGCAGAGCATCCAGTGCCTTTTGCTCAACATGGGATCAGTTGAATTACTTGTCTTAAGATCAACTGGGGCAAAGTGTAAAAGAAAATTGATATACTTTACATTATGTTACCATCATGAACCATATTACCATCATGAACAATCTTGTAGCTCCCATAGCATCCCAATCCCAATCATAATGATATGCCTAATCTTACCCATATCCTAGGCAAAAATCTGAAACTGCCTAATCTTAACCACACACAAATACACATGTACCAATAAAAATAAGGAAAATTGACGCTCTCACAAGATATAGACATAGAAAATTGAAACCCAGTTCAATAACTTAAGATGATTTTTTCTTCAGTTTGTCCAACATATAATTTTTCTGGTATCTAATCTTCTTTATCCCCCTAGATTCTTCACTCCTCATATCCTTCTTCGCAGCAAAGTAATGCCATCCAAGGACGGTGTTACTTGTCTTTTACAATAGGATAGTGCTGACTCCCGTTAGGACTAACATAGATGTACACTTGACGCGTAGATTAACTTTATCTAGACAGAGCTCTGTTCTTTAGAGTTATGAGTAAATCCTGCTACAAGGTATAATTCTCCACCTTTGTAAAACCAAGTTGCACTGACATTGATGAGGGACCAGCAAATCGAAAATGTGCAGACAGATTAACGTCGGTAGGGGGGAGAGGGGGAGCATCCTATCTCTACTCTAAATCCCAGTGTAAATATAAAGTTGCCCAGTATTTGTATTCATCTCTTACCTGGATTTTCTCTTACCTCTAAGTGAGTCCCCTTAGTCTTTACACTTTTGTGATGAATGATACATTAGGATTAGCAGTGCACATTTAAATCCAATTATTGTTAATCCTTAATGTCAAAAACCCTTAAATGCAGAGTATCAGTAACACAAGACGATGTTCAACATTTTTCCTAAATATATTGCATTTATACTCAAATATTTTTACAAAACAAAAATGAGATTGAACAAATATTTTACACTTGTAAAATAAGCCCTGTTCTGCTGGGACTCTGGCTCTTCTCTTTTTTTATTCAGTTCATGAAGCGTGCTGGAATTACACCGAGCACAGCATTCTTTATGGGAAACGGATGATGTACTGCATTGCAAGGACAGTTAACTAATCCATTTTAGTGCTCATTGCTGAAAAGGCAAACACAACATTAAATAAAACAATTTTAACAAGTGTATAATTATGCATCATGCATCTCATAATGACATAGATGGAAATGATTAAGTAATTACACATCGCATGCAGAACTGAATGCCTCGGAGGCTGCTGTTTTCGGACAAGGTCCCATCTTCATTCTCAATGATTTTAATAAAAACTGTCATTTTTTTCTTTTTCTTTTTGATGCCAGAATTTGATTGCTTTTTAGGCAGAAAAAGCTGTTTTTAAATATTCTTCTTGTTACTATGTATACTTTTATAGTTGGTAGGGGATCATCAACGTTTATCCTGGCTGAATCATGCAACCATACTCATCCCAGCATTGTTTGGATGTAGTTCTGACATACCCACTACACTGTTCTATGAGAGTTAGGTAGAAATGATTAAATGTTGTGCTCTGCTGATATGTGCCAGTGTTCTGACATGTGGGACAGACAGTAGTGCAGTCAAGGACACAGAGAAGGTTAGTGCTGGGGGCAAAAACATACATTGGTAATAGGCATTGGCTGACAGAACTTGCACATAATGAAAGCCCAGCTGAGAAACAAAGGCATCTGACAAAACTGGTCCAGAAAAGCCAACATAAGGAGATGATGTCAGTATTATCTGTATTGTTTCTGTTGCTAAGTGTGTGCACAGTTGTATGTAGCTTTTTTTAATGCAGTGTTTAAGTATTAATGTTGGAAAGAAAGCTGAAATAGTTTGTTAAATCTCCATCCAAAACTAATAAAACTAGCTGTGGGATCAAGGAATTATTATAGAAAACAAAAGTATGCTTAACTTGGATATACTGTTTGTTAAACCCACTGCAAGCCCCAATTGGTGTCAGTGATTCTTCTGTAAACTTCTCAATCATGTAAAATTTTTCTATGGACATGATTTCATAAATGTCTCACGTAATCATTATCGGATGATAGATGGATGATAGCTTTCATTTTTCATATTAGCCTGTTTACCGGGGTTAAATTGCACTAACAGCATGGAGGGAAATAGATCAATTAAAATATCTTGTTTGATAAATCACACTGTTAGACAAATACAAGAATGAACATTGTTAATAGGATTCTTGTAAAATATACCAAGTATATAAAAATGGCAGATATCTTAGGTGAGTATGTAAGTCAGTAGCCTAATATTTTTTATTTGCTTTCTCTGAAGACATTTACTGTATAACAAGCCAATACTTCCATCTAAACTCAGTTCTTTGTTTAAAGACTCCAGGAACATTCGCTTGGCAATGGGAGTTTAAGCACCATCCAACAAACTGCTCATTAATTCATTTTGCTTCTTGAATAAACTTGTTTTTATACATCACAGTCACATTTTGCTCAGCTGCACATAAACCACAGGAAGCAAACACATTGTAAACAATACTTTGTATAGCTCATATTTATGTTTCAGCTGAAAGAGCTTTTAACGCATACCATATACTGTTTTAGTATATTCAAGGTACTGTAGTGCTTTAATCACGGAATAAAGAATATTAATTACAGTTTTATAACAATTTGAATAAAACACATTTGCCCATAGTTGCATAAATCAGTTTTCTCTAAAGGTTACATATGTGTAAAAACTATACATAACATAGGGGAGTTCATTAGTGATTGTACAGTGCTACAACAATGTACACTGATTTTACATCATAGTAGTGTGTACTATTTTCTGTACCTAAAACAGAGTCCAGACAAGCAGTCCTAAAGTTTCTCTCACAGGCTCATATGTTGCAAGTGGTTTATGTAATTAAAGCTGTTGAAGTAGAACAAGTGGGAAAAAATTGTGGTGTCAACGGTGACGGAAAATGCATATATTTTTGTGCGAAGTTGATATTCATTGTGGAAGGAAAGAATTTTGCACTGTGCGATAGGTGGCTATGGTTGGACATGACCACATGGAGGAGTTTCATATGGTATGCGGAAGGATTGTCCATATTTGAAAGCATTTCAGTTTCAATGGCACTAAACGGTACCAGGCAACTACTTACATCTTAATACATTTTTTAGAGGAAGTACATTAATATATATAGGTAAATGTAAATAAGAAATATAAATAGGTTGGTGTGATAAAAATAAGAAACTGAAAGTATAAACTAGCGGCAGCCAGATGTCCCCTTAAGAGGGTGGTCCAAATTTAACAGTAAGTAACAGGTTGGGTTTTACTTATATAGACATACAGATTTCAGTTACTACTACTATGCACCATAATAATGCAGAACATGGGTGTGTGCCTATATGGGGCAATTTTTTTGCATACCACTCTGCCCCCAAATATACTGCTTTTGAAAAGGAGTTATTTTGATTTTCGTTTATACTAAGTATAATATTAGGCTACAGTAAATTTGGGCCTGTGTTCGGAATAACTTATCAGTAACCTGCTTAGTTGACATAAAAAAAAATCTGTAGGTGAATCTGGAAAAAGCAAACAAACTAAAATGGCTACGTGAAATACAATAAATTTTACCAAAATCAAACACAAAAAATCCTTAAGTCCTCTTCTTGGTTTATTTACACCCTGAAAGTATCTATCGTACATAAAACAAACACATTTCTTTTTATTTATTTTAGAAACTTAATATCTATTGTTTTCCTATCTGATATCCTAAAATTCTACCACTTTTCTTTATACAGTGCATATGTTTTACTTTTTCGCTTCACAAAACTCTTGCAGGAATAAAAAAAACTCCTTGTAATGTGCTTTAGGCACCAGGAAGTTTCTGTGAGTGTAGAACAGATCAATAGGGATTTGTTTTTTACTTAAGCTATTGGAAAATAGATGGTTTTAAACCTACCTCTAAAGAAGAGAAGCTTGACATTACTGTGTATAAAAGTCTTAAAATATTATGCCATGTAGAGCTGCTTGCTTTTTCAAAAGGCACATATCTCTCATAAAAGCTTGGAGCAACTGCATACAGAGTAAACATATTGGGCCTGATTCATTAAGCAAAGGAGTATATTTGCTTCTGGACAATCCATGTTAGAATGCACGGGAGTGTAAATTAGTTTATTATCTTGCACGTAAGGAAATACTAGCTGTTTTTTCATGTAGCACACATACTTCATAGCTTTGTTTTTACACTGATATTTAAAGTTGATCTAAGACATATCCTATTTCATCTATATGTCCCCACATTTTAAATATACCTCCCCCTCCAACGCAACATTGTTTTGCCAAGGTTCAAAGTTACTCCTTTTTTTAATTGCTTTCCGTAATGAATCAGGCCCGTTGAGAAAATCAAGAGCTATGACCAAAAGCTGTGCCTCTCATAATATCAGGAGCTCTACCTGATAAGCCAGGCATGTACTTTGGGGGTTTGATGTTGCCTGGATTCACCCCCCCCCCCCCCCCACATTTGAATCCCGTGATCTGCCGGCAAATCTTTCTAGCCCAAGCATCATCTGTTTATTAGACAAGACGATTATAACTTTGCCATTAAATCAAATATTCATACTTACGTACATACTCTAGATATACTACAGTCCCTATATATAGAGTCAGTACAGTGCTAGAAATGACAATACAACTACTTTTCTTCATATATAATTTTAAAGTTTGGTCTACATTGAAAACACCTGTATTCCGTCTTTGCGCTTGCCTTTTCTCATACTACTGTGTCTATTGTGTGTATGATAAATGAGCTATATATTATTCAAGCATAGTTACATATCACATTAATTCATTGATCACATTTGTGGTTTATTTTGTACATTGTCCTGAGATTCCAACCAGTTGATAAGGATGAAATGTAATTTATCACCCTCCTTTGTTTCCACTATGACTGGATAGAAAGTCTTTACCAGCTAACTGCTTTGCTATATCACAGTGATATTTAATGCAATGTAATGACTGCACTTTAGGTAAGGTAAATGGCACATTGGAAAAATTGTGATAGATATTCATGTGGAGTAGAAATTTGCACCAGCCATCTCCACACAGCTCAACAGCTATTCCTATAAAGACATTTACATTGTTTTGTTTAAGTATCATGCCTGCTATTTTAATTTGTAAATATGAAATTTGTTTTTTCTACTTATTGACAAATCATATTGTAATGCACATTAGTAGGTGGCGAGACCTATGGCTGTATACGTATAAGATAGGTCTTTATAACTGAACAGAAATGACGTGTCCCTTTACTAACTAGCAACTAAAATATGTCATTAGGATACACTAAAAAGATGCTACTAGTGAACCTGTAAAAATGTTTAACATGACCAGTATGGTCGGACTTACTTTCTAATTGTTTTGTCCCACCATATCCTGCTGTGATTGCACTGAACAATGATGAATATTTTAATTTAGCATGCATGTTATCCAGCACATTAAATATGACAATCACAGAATATGAAGAAAATACCCTTGTCTTTACATTAAGCAACATATTTGTGTATTCCTATTTAGAACATCTGTAATTATTATTTGCAGGTACAGAACAACTATTCAATAGTGTCTAGGTGAATAAGAACAGGCCTCAGGCCTCCTCTAGATTTACCTATTTTGCATGTTGTTTCTTATGTGTGTGCTGGCTTTGTTCCCTTAGGGTTGCTGTCATTGCCTTCTCCAGCCTGATAAGAGTAGGTGGACAAAGAGAGAGGATACTGACAACCTGGGGACTATAAGAGAAGGAATTCAATTGACCACATTACTCGTGAGAGTAACGCGGCCTGCACACTATTACCTCTACTACGGTAATTATTATTATTACCATTAGTAAAGTAATTTCAACACTGATTTTGGCTTGCAGCTCTGAGAGCCGCAAGCAGCAATCTGCATTAACATTATCGTACTAATGGCAATAGTGCGTGGGCTGCGTTATTTTCATGAGTAACGCAATCCATTGAATTCCCCCCTAAGCGTGTTACAATAGCAGTGACCGCAAGCTGGCTGGCTGTTAACATTTCTGGGCTTTACAATTAGAATAATGCCTGGAAACCAACATTGAGAACTGGATACAATAACATTCAGGTAGCCTATAATATAATCTAACAAAATTTATCAGTGTTTAACTTGGCAAGCTAACCTACATCTAAGCCTAGTTTTATCTTAAGTGCTTTACTGAATAAATACTGGGTCCATGGCCATTTGTGCATTAGTTTGTGTCCGGTAAGTTCATTTTTCATTGTCATCTATAGTCAGTGCTATTGACAGTTTATGGCAAAAAAAAAATTGTTTAACAACTATACAATATAAAAATTAGATTCAAATGTGTAGACCTATCAAAGTATTATTTGCTCATTGGTCCTTGTTAGAAGGGAAATTGTACACTGTGTTGTGTCCTCTGTTTATATTAAAACTGGAACATGTTATCCAAAAGATAGCAATTACCTTTTGCTCTCAGGGTAGCAGTGTCACTATGAATAAATATAAAAAGCTGCTACATTTCCCATGTGAGTACCTGTAAACTTTTAAACAAAAGGTTGATAATGGTTGGAGTTATCATATGACTCCGTTCTCAGGACAGTTTTTGCCACTGGAAATCTTTACGCTGGATTGATTATTTTCCCTGATACATCTGAATTTACAGGATGAATGGAAATATGATGCTATGGCTGACTTATCTGCATTTAGCATCTAAAAGGGGGCACGGTTAGCGTTTATGGGACAAGGAAACTTCATTACACATCAATATTCTGTTTAAAGCATACTCCAAATTGTAGAGTGACCAGATCTTTCACCCCCAACTTGTGCTGTAACAAGTGTTACATATGATTGAACTTATGTTAGGCTGAATGTGAATAGCGTATAACACGGTTTTTTACATCTGGGCAAGCACACAAAGCACTAGTTGTGTGTGTGTACGCTTGCTCAGAAGTAGAAAAGCTGAAAGGCAATCTTTGTTCAACTCAACATGAACCCCCATGTATTTTTGTGGTATATGTGTGAAAAATGGAGATCGCCACAATTGCAGTTCTCTGTACAGTGACAAATAATGGCACCCCAGAGATGTGTCAACGTAGTCGTCAGAAATAAAATTAGTCTTTATTTCGTCTGGTGTGTAGCAGGTGACCGGGACATGTGTTTACATATTTACAAACCCTACTGGCATATGAGATAAAGAGTAATGGTTATAACGGAGGTTTATTAAAGTCTCAAAAAAGTCAAGTGCAGCTGTTGGAGCCAATAAGAAATTAGATGGTAAGATAAGAAAGATAGTTATTTATAGAAGTATGAATGTACATGTACATATGGTATGCAGATCTTGCCCTAAATCCTCCTTTTCCTCTTTTTCAAATTGCACCTGTTTTAGGTTTGGTTTATAGACCTAGACGGATAATCTTTCCTTTGGCCTTCAAAAGTATATATAATAGTAAATAGCAGCCTTGATTGAAAAATCAGGACAAAAGAGGCCGTTACTCACTCCATCCAAACCACTTCCATATCTAGTAAGCACACACTAATTTTCCAACAGGCCACATCTGTTCAAGGCAGTGGAAATTGGGACTATTGCCAGTTCTGAGATAGATTTTATTTGATACTGCAAATAAAGGTTTTATACTTTCCATTTCAACCTCTGTGATTCTGATTAGCAAAAGAAGCAGTCTAAAATATGACTGTTCCACCCCCCCTAAACAATGGGTTGGGCTTGCTTTGCTGTTTTCTGTGAAGGGTTTCGACTTAGGCTAGTTGTGGAATTCACAATTGCTTATTTTCAGTTTCATGGTTGGCAACACAAGTAAGTGTAAGAATGTATGTGACAAATGTGAGGAAAACCTCACCACTACAAAATGACTATTTTAATATATTTTACTCATGCTGTGTACATCTTGTGATATTTATTATTAATCATTTACATCACAAAGCTCCAGGACTATGAACCTGATGATGCAAATAACCTTTACATTTGGCACTGCTATATTTTAGTACCTCTGTAACAATTCCTATTTTGACTCTGCAAATAAAATGCAATTTCCTGTCTTCCAGCTTAAGCTTAGAAAATTGGTTGCCAACACTTATACACGAGTTAGGTGTAGGTTTACACTGAAGGTAGTCTCTAAAAAAACTGAGTCCTCCTAACGTATTGTGTAGCAAATAAAACACCACTGGGCGGTATAAATTTGTTTTGCAAATCCATTTTAGTGTAGTTGTCACCAGCATTAGATGGGAACATAAAGCTTTAAAATACATGCATACAAATCTTAGCGTGCTGGGATGATTGCCCAGTGGTGATCTATTGCATTAGGATAATTGGAGAACAAGACTGTAAGCACTTTCAATAACGTTCTGTGTCAAATATTTCCCTGTTCATTAGAACACATGGGGCTTACTTTTTGTGCTTGGATGTTAAATTAGCTGTGTACCAGATGGAAGCTTTTTCACTTATTGGAATATCTCTTGAATTATTAACTCAAACTCTCCAAACTTTCCAGATTCAGAGATTTAATGGCATTGCAATTATTATTTTCATAGATGGATTGCCACACTGATGCTAATTAAGGCACGATATTGCTTTCCTAATTAGTAGATAGTCAGACTAATGATGCTGTAGATATTTTTTCAATCGAATACCAAGTTGTAGAGCATTACATTTATGACACTACATTTTTTCAAGGCAAGTATACATTAATATTTAAACATACAATGTTAGCCTTGGTGCATATGTCTAGATAAGCAATTCCTTCCCCCCTACATAAATTGTTTCTCTTTTATAACTTATCTCTGTTTCAGAAGAGCTGCATAGTACATGGCGGTTTGTACAAATTCTTTTATAAAGGATGTAAGTGGTGTGCACTGATCAATCGGTCCAGATTTACACTTTGCCAATTGTGTCATTTTAATATGCCAATGTGCATGGCTGGACTATAGTAATACAATGTAGGCTAATCAGCATTAAGCTGTGATATTACAGTCAATTTTGGTCAATTGGAACAATATAGATGCATGCCCTTCCCTCCAAATCTAATGTGTTGCCCAATAATGATCAATAGATTCATTATCAGGCACAGTTGCAATGCAATTATAGCCAGTGAGCACTTACAATTAACTTTCTAAACAAATGCAATCTTATCTAGAAGACCATTGTTCAGGAATGTGATTGCCCTTTTAACTGGTACTTCAAAATAAATGAATTGCTAAGTGTGTGTATTGCTCAATGAAAATAGCTTTTATGTTTTGCATTTGTAGGTAGTTTAAAGCCAGTGACACAAATGTTGTTATTGATGATGTTTTAATAGCCTGTTCACTAGTTTTTGACAAAATTGGCCCATGTGTCAATTTTAATAAATATTTGATCCAATCCGATTATAAATATATTGGGATATGTTCATATCCACCTCTGTATGTGGTCATATGTCAAAAGGAAATGTGGAACATTTTTAATTCATTCCTTTGGCTATCTAATAGAGAAACCAGATCTGGTTTCCCACATGAGGTTTTAAATTACTGGCATAAGGTGTGCATATAGGACATACTAATTAACCTAACCCAGATATGACATTACAAAAGGCCATGAGAACTTTACTTATTTAAACATATTTACATGGCCAAAACTGAACTCATTGTCTCCACCAAGAGTCTCCTCCCCTCCCAACCTCTCTACTATTGTTGAAAACACCACTATCTCCTCTGTTCCCCAAATCTGTTGCCTGGGTGTCATTCTTGACTTCTCTCTATCCTTTGCCCCTCACATTCAATCTCTTGGCCAATCCTATCGCTTCCAGCTCCGCTCTCCCCATATCAGACCTTTCCTCTCCCAGGATGCCACCAGAACTCTTATCTACTCACTGATCATTTCTTGTCTCGACTACTGCAACCTTCTCCCATCTCACTCCTTTTCGATCTATACCTAATGCTAAACTTATCTTCCTCTCTTGCCACTCCACATCTGCCTCCCCTCTCTGCCATGCCTTACACTGGTTCCCCTTCCCCTACAGAATCATCTTCAAACTCCTCACTCTCACATTCAATGCACGTCTCCAACCTCATCTCCATATATACTCCCTCCCGCTTTTTCCATCCGGACAACGAGCATCGCCTTTCCTCCCCCTTGGTAACCACATCTCCTCATCCCTTACCTAAGATTTCTCCTGTGCTGCCCCCCACCACTGTAATGGATCTCCCTCATTCAGACTATCCCTTAGCATATATAGCTTCAAACGGTCATTGAAAACCCACTTGTTTAGAAAAGATTACCAGTCCTGCACTTAACCATTTCACCATGTAGTATACCTCACCCTCTTTCATCCTCTATCTCTCCCACTCTTCTTACCCTCAGATCCCCTTACATTGGCTCACTCCCGTTTGTCAACCGTTAGTCTGCCACTTTCCTTTTAGATTGTAAGCTCTAGTGAGCATGGCTCTCTTCACTCCTATTCTCAATACCTATAAGTTTTGCTAAGCAACTACACTGCGCTCCTCCTCCTGTGCTCTCTGCCCATTGACTCCACTCCTCTACTTTAGAAATACACCCGAGCTTGGCTTATCCCATATTTTAAATGATACCAGCTGCATGGCAATATAAATGCCCATATATCAATACCAAACAAAAAGACAGTTGTTGTCAGCGCTTATCCATAATATATAGGTGTGTGTCTAGCAAAATGAAAATGTGAGGTATTAGTTCATGTTTTGATCAAAACATTTAAGCCTGCATCCCAGCGTCAAGGTATGCAAGTCCTACACTGACCCATATACTTTAAAAACCATTAAAATCAGATCTACTCACCTCCCAGGTAGATGGGCTTGCATCTAACTAGGGATGGCTTGTAAGGCACACCTAAAAGAGCCTTAAACAGCTGCAAAGACAACATTAGGCAATATTTGAAACAAAACCAGAGAAGAAATACGCACGCCCACTCCTTCATTGTCTAAAAAGCTGTTAGTTGTGCCCACGCTTATGGGCACAGTTTTCAGCCAGAGTTGTATATACCCATTGCATCCCAGTAGCTGTGTTGAGAGTTGTTGTGTTATTTGTTTACTGTTTTATTTTGATATACCTTGTACTGTCTTATTGTTTGCCCTGTGTTCGGCACTGCGGACCTCATGTGGCGCCCTATAACTAAAGGTTAACAATGATAATTTAAACAACAGAGCATAGGCGTTCCATTGGGTACGTTTATGGTCTCTGTAGGAGGACACAAACTTTTGTGCACTGGCACATTTCTGGCTTTCTGGACATCATTAATGACCCTAAATATGTTTAATTTGGCCAAGTAATACATTTGTAATGTGCATGCCCACAAAACAAGTTGCATGCATATGCAGATTTGCACATATCCAACACTTGCACCTGTTTGTGCCTGAATATGTGGGACATTGGAGGGAAGGGTGACTTAGCATAGGCCAAGTACTATAAGGATATGTTTGTGTAATTAAGTACAGATGCACACCCACATAGAGGCGCATATATGCCTGTTAGTAGTCATATCATTTGTGCAAATACAACCTAATGGCATATGATAAGGTGCAACAGCATTATCTAGTTGCTTTTGATTGGCTGTTCATCTCTGAAGCTTATAGGTGCCTTCTTCATTGATTGTGCCTATATTATTTGTATTGAAATTAATTTGTGAGCTTGTTTCAGTGAGATTGCATTTTCTTTTATTCATACACGAGAAGGAGTTATACATGCTGTATCTGAGGTTTTTTAAACCATATTCAGACCTAATAGTGAATGAGTATTTTGCTATTAAAGCGAAAGTTAGAAAAATTGCGTATCAGTGTATTTTATGTGTACTCAAATAAACCTGGCACAAATGCTAATGGTACAGAGCTGCACGCAGCTTGCGATTTGTCCAATTTTGCATATTCACGTAATTTTGTTTTTTTTGTGAACGCATGTTATGTTTGTGTTTTTTATGCAAATGCGTCCAAACTCAGCCTCAGCCCCAATATATTTTGTGTAGCTGGTAATATGATTTTGCATTGACAGCTGATAACCTGATTACGAATGCTATTTCATTTTTTCTATACAAAAGATAGCTGCAATATCTGGTTATCATGTCTTCTAAGCAATAACACAATGTTAATATGATGTGAGTACATTTCTGCATATATTTTTTTCAGGTTATACCAGTATAAATGGAAGCAGTAGCTTCTTGTACATGAACTTGACATCATCTCTGCTGATTTGATCTATGCCTTAACTCAAAGACACAAAGGCCAGCAGCAACTCCTTGGGAAAATCAGAAATTGAGATTGATTTCCAAGCATCCGTCTCAAGAGCTGGCTTCACATGTCCGTTACAGAACTTTCTGCGAACACTAAATCCTTATGCTATTCTTCAGAGCATTAACATTGTTATTATAGCACAGAAAGTTTCCTTTTATGCTCTTGTTGCAGGAAGGTAATCAATAATTAAACAGATAACAATTGCACATCTCTAGCAGCGCCAGGGAGTCATAAAACAGCAGTGTATAGTGCACGTTCTCCCCCGCTCAACCATTTATTATCTTCATTGGTTAATATTAATCTCACTGATGGACCTTTCTTTGGCAACACACATTAAGGTGAATTATATCACAGGGAAGAAAACAAACATTTTAAAGATATATATCTAAGAATATAGAGCAAGTACACATTTCTGTTATTGAAACAAATATAATTTTGTATTTGTTGCTGTGAAATATCTAAGGCCTTGTTGGTTGGAGCAGAATTGGATCGCGGGAAGGAGATATTAGGAGGAGTAGTGGTTTCTGTGTGTTGATATGGAATGTGGAAGCTATAGACTGATGAGTATAGGGTGAGTGATATAGTAGAAGCAGAGAAAATTATTTATAACTGTGCACACACAATGTACATGTCTACTACTATGAGATCAGACTCTTAGGGCCTAAATCATTATGGAGAGCAAGGCAAAAAAATTAGTAGGTTTGATCCTGGACAAACCATGTTACAATGCATGGGGTGCAAATTAGTTTATTACTTTGTACATCAAGAAAATACTGGCTGCTCTTTCATGTAGCACACAATACTTGATAACTTTATTTTTACACTGAAATTTAAAGTTGATCTAGGAAATGCCCTATCCCAACTATAAATCTGTCCCCATTTTTTAAAGTTACCTCCCTCTCCAATGCAACATGGTTTTGCCAAGGTACAAAGTTACTCCTCTTTTTTGCTTTGCTCTCCTTAATGACTTAGGTCCTCAGTGTTTGTCTCCCCATCCATGACACCACCTCCTCCACACTTTTATACATAAATGTTATTGTTATCTAGGGCAACATTTACTTTAATGTTTTAGCACATAGCGATCTAGAAAAAAAACATTAAAACATTTTTTAAGTAGCCAATGTAACATGTTGTGGACTTGAAAAGGAAGTGTATAGTAAGAAAGTAATTCTGCTGTCATAGAATTGTGTATTATGCAAATGAAAAGTTTAAGCCTAGTCAATGATTAAAGTTTTCTCTAAGTCAAAAGGTAATGATTTCTGGTGGGTCTCTTCTAGTTCCCATTAATAAATAGCCAACCCGAATCTTTAACTAAAACCTGCCAGGACAAGATAGTACCATTAGACTCCCTAGTTAGGGATCTCAGATGGGGAAGGCTTTAAAAGATAATTTTATCTTAACGTCATCTGTGTTCTGAAAAAAAACCCCTTCTTTAAATGAGGTTAGAGGTGAGACTCTTGGTAATAAACAGTCACATAAGTTATATTGCTACAATACCTACCAAGTATTGCCCAAAACCAAATTATTTATTATTTGTTTCCTAAAAAAAGCATACCTAAACCTTAAGCTAATTTAGTGTATTATGATTACAAGAGGTCGAAGTGGAAATTTCGAAGTGGCGATATGGAAAGTGTTAGAAAATGGAATTTGATAATTTTACAATGAAGGCAGTAGAGGAAGTGGCAGAAAGGCATACCATCGTATACCATCCCACTTGGACCACTGATTACAATACATGGTCTTGTACCACCCTGAAATGTAAATCTGTTTCAATCTTTAGATCTAACATTAGTCTAGCCAGCCCAAAAACTAGGAAAGTCCTACCCTATCTTATGCTCCACATAAAGCTTTATTTCTTATTGCCTTTAGGTGATCATGTGATAGGCATAAGAGTGCCTATGAGTTCATTTTTAAATAGGTCTCTATTAACGCATTTGTCATGTGCTGCGATCTGAGACACTAATACAAATGTAATTATTATATCATATATGCATGCTACATAAAAATAATATCCAAACAATGAGGAACTAGGTAGCACTTACAAATAGCTCAATTTAGTTATCATTCACTGTGTTTGACTTTGACATATACAGGTGGTAGGCGGAGAGGAGTATATTGCAGTGAATAGTGCATCAAAGTGTATATGTATTACATAAGAGGCAAATGTGTTTTTTGGGTGGTTTTCTTCATTTTGCAAGAAACAACAATTCATTATGCTCGTTGTATTTATCCTCCGTTTCCATATTGCGGTGGAGCACAAGGACATTGTAAAGTCCTTTGTGTGGATGTGCTCTAAATAGCAGGTATGTCTTTTTTAGCTTGCATTTAGAGATAACTCCCAAGGGGAGAATTTGTTGTTGTGACATGCAGCATTCACCTATAAACCATTAAAGGTGTCTTTCCCCTTCCTTTGGACATGCTTTTGTGATGATGGTAGCATTTTCAAATGAGACACAAAGAAATGTGGGCAAACAACTCTATTCCCTAGAAATAAATGCTTCTCACCGAGGCCAGTAATTTCTTTTTTGTATATGTGCTTGATAGCAATAGGAAAAGACAAATGGTTGTGACAAAGATGCCAAATAATGACAGAGTAGGAGATTCATGATCAGATCTTAAGTGATTGATTTTGCCTTAAAGGGTTTGTACAGATCACTTTTTTATTCAAAGCTCCCTTCACTTGAGCCTGAGTACTATTCTAGCTTGTCTAGTTCAAAGATCATATAATGTAGAAATGTGAAATGCTTTTACTTGAAACTTGGTAATGGATAGGCTTCAGACTGTGGTTTAGATTTTATTTAAAAGTTTCTTGGCTGGTCCTGGATCAGTTGTCATGGCTGTTAATACGGACCTAATTCACAGATTTACAGACAGTGATGGTCATATATTGTACAGTATATGAACTGCAAAACCTCAGGTGTGCAATGTAATTTTTTACACAAATGCACCTGGTTGTCTTCTATATACATAATAAGGTGCACACTCACTTATCACAGGCTCTGTGCAACCATTTATGGAATTGCAGTCAGTGAAGTGGATCACCACCTATTGCTTACAACTTTTATATATTCTCCGTTTGAGCATTACTTTGGTACTTTGGTCTTACTTTGGTCTTAATAAGATCCACAGAATAAAGTAACATTGCGACATTCTGAATTACGTTTGTCACATGTTTTTATTGCCTTAAGTCATACTTACTTACATATTTACTTTGTTTGAACCTATCCTAGCAATTGAAATATTTGAATTTATAATTTCTATCGATATTTTATGCCTACACAGCGATAATGCAATCATCAGTTTATGACCAATAATGATGTAGTCCCATTATGTCAAGATAATGTAGAATTTATTTTCTTTCAAGACATTGTGTAAGACTTATCAGCATAGCCATCATCATCATCCTAGCCATGCAGTGTTACGTGAACAGCTTGAGCATTCACTAGAGTGAGAAATCACAAGACCACAACAACACCCAAAACCTCACATTTTAAAGCACGAAACCACAACTACAAATGGCAAAGCTTGATTGGTTTCCTCATTCTGGACTCATTTACTCAACGTCCCATTGGATAAGAGAAGCCTGCCTCATAAAGATATTTCTCAGTACATTGGTTATTCAGATGATGAAGACAATGGCAAAGTCACACTTATAAGTAATTTTCCATTTTGTATAGAAAAGAGAAGTAATGAAAAGAAGAGGAGAAAAGAAAAAGCATTAAAAATGTATTTGCACAATTTAAGCATTCAGAGCCATTTTTAATATCACATGTTAAAATACATAAAGCTATGTTTCAAGGTATCAGTATTTATCCAACGTCATGAATATAATTTAATATTGCCAACATGAAATCAATATATGATTTCACGCCTGCTGCTGGTTAATTTTAAGTCTGAAGAAAAACATTGGATTATAGTTTGCTGTA